>NC_136976.1:74983287-75010787 GCF_032717465.1 Coenobita brevimanus
CTCTTGGTTACCATGACAACGGCGCCTGTGAGTTACTGCAGTGGCGTCTGGAAGTTGTTATGGCAAAGTTGTCTGTAAATTATCATGACAGGAGAGTTCCTATGTTATCTTAGCAACGGTGCCCATAAGTTACTATGATGATGCAGTTTGTGCATTCCTGCAGGAGTTCTGGGAGTTACAGTGGTAACATAAGAACAATATGTAGGCTAAGTACGATACGAGCCTTTTGCAGAGGTTTTCTGTTATTTTCATTTGAACATTTAACCCTTTCAGCATGATGACAGCCGGAGTGAATAGCAATATCCTTCAACAGTGCTTTTCATTATTATTCAAAATACTATCTTCATTACTATTTATTGATGCTTTACCCCGCTCCCCTCCCAGTATATACAGCCAGCAACGACGGCGAAGTGAGAGCATTCGACCTCAGGAGTGGTTCCGGGGTCACTGCGTTTATTGTTATGATGATGATGATGATGATGATGATGATGGTTATTATTTTTATTATTATTATTATTATTATTATTATTTGTTAATGCTGCTCTCTCCCAGTATATACAGCCTGTAACGACGGCCAGGTGAGAGCATTCGACGCCCGGAGCGGAACCTTGAAGAGAAAGTTCCGCGGGCACCAGTCTGCCGTCACCACCTTAGCGGTGTGCGTGAACGAGCACGTGGGTCAGGTCGTCACGCGGGTCATATCAGGTGGCAACGATGGCATGATTAAGATCTGGAATGCTGTTGGTATCAGGTGGGTGTGGTGGGTGAGGGTGTTTCTCTCTCTCTCTCTCTGTATATATATATATATAGATAGATAGATAGATAGATAGATAGATAGATATAGATATATATATATATATATATATATATATATATATATATATATATATATATATATATATATATATATATATATATATATACAGTATATATATATATATCTCACTGACACTCACTTTCACTCTCTCCAACAGTGAGGAACCACCCGAGTTGCCACAGCCAACCCACGACTACGACCAGAACCAGAAGAAACGACTATACGACCTGGAGCGAAAACTCAGCGAGTACTTCCCGAACACGACCTCCCCTGACACCGCCAGCGTTGACCTAGATATTATAGAAGATGAGTTGGACTAGGGTGTAGATTCAAGGATTATTGGTAGAGATCGAGCAGCGACTGAACGACCTGGAGCGACGACTTAGTGACGACATCCCCAGCGCGGAACGAACTCTCTGACTTGGCTCGTGTACTAAGTAGCTTTGGAGATCTCGTGACACATACTAAATAGCGATTTATTCTACCAGTTGCACTTAGCATTCTCTTGTATTTTATTCGCGGAAATTATGTCCATATTAAAGCGATACAAATAATATGCAAGAAAATATTAAGGTGTAATACTGGCATGCAAAATAAATCGCTGAGAAAGAGTTGTTTGCGAAGTCTCCAGTTCCACGTACAATACTACCCTTAGAGCTGTAGAGTAATAGGTTTTGAAATAGGAAGCATCGTAACATCTCTTCCTGAGCGATTTAGCTTGCACATTTTACCTTACCATTGTTTTGTAGGCTTTTTACACCGTTTTTTATATCGACATGTTTTCCTTTTGTAACATACGAGAGGATACTGAGGTGTGATGTGTAGAATAAATCGCTATGGAAGAGGTGTTAGGATGTCTCTAGAATAGTTTAGAATGCGGTCATTATACCACCCAATGCAAGACCGTCAAACCATCAGAGGTCAATCATGTCTGAGTGCCTTGGTGTGTGTGTGTGTGTGTGTGTGTGTGTGTGTGTGTGTGTGTGTGTGTGTGTGTGTGTGTGTAAATATTTCACACATGTTAACTTAGAATTCAGGTATACAGTAAATTGCACATTTTTCTCCTTGTATGGCCCGTATTCTTGGTTAAGGAAACCCCCTAACACCTTTTCCAAAGCAGTTTATTTTGCTTATTACAACTGACCGTCCTTTCGTGTGTTACTTAGATGATCCTAATATCACCAAATTCTGCATAAGTAACTTACAAAATGGTATTAGCGAGCCGTATCCAAATATAAATTGATAAGGAAGAGGTGATAGGGAGCTTCCTTAATCACACTAATTTCAAACGTCTCTCCTAAACGGAATAAAAAGTCATCTAGAAGTTGGAGAAATAAATAAAACAGTACCTCATCGCAGTGAAGGGGTAAAGAAAAATCAAAATGTCGAATGTCAGACGTGAATTTTTACTAAATATCATATATGAACCACTTATATAAATGTCCTATGATTATATTTAAAATTAAACTGAAAAATATATTACTTTCCGTTCACTACACCTGGAATGCATGATCCTATTCTCCTGGGCATTGAAGGCTGCATATAATCTTTTCATTTTAACTTGGCCCAGGTTTTCGTCCTTTTGAAGCATGTTTCACGTAGCTCGGTGGCAAAAAAAGATAATGCTACGGCTTTATACTATCTTTCTGTATGACTCCTTAGTGATTAGCATATTATTTGTGCGTTGCTGGATGTACGAGGTGAGTGGCAGTAAGAATTGTGAAGGAATTGAGTTTCTCAGAATTTAGAAAGAAAAGAAGTCTGTTTTTGCCCTGTTCAGAATTACTGGCTGAATAAAAGCCGAGAGTGTCGTGGCCTCGTCACTTGATTGTTGTGGTAACTGTTGTTGTGATTGGAGTCTGCGACAGGTGTGTGTGTGTGTGTGTGTACAATAGTGTATGTATGTACGTATATGTGCTCGAGTGTGTTTGATGGTGGAGGTAGTGTTGAGGGTTGTTACCCAAGCGACGGACAACACACACATACACAAGATACAGCATTCAGTAGCAGGGTGTCTGGCCGGGTGGTTGGCGGGGTCCCACACACTGATCCCTTGTCTAGCGTAGTGACTGTACAGGGGTAGGGAAAGCACACCACCGTAACCACAGCAGTCACTACCAGTCGGACACAACCAAAACCACAGCCAACCACCGCAACCGATCACCACAAACGTCGATCTTACCTGCTCCCTCAGTCACAATCACCGCACCCAGGGACATCACCACCGTCATCTACAACTACCTCCACCACCACAGCCACGACCACAGTAACTACAACCACCATCACATTCAAATTTCACCACAACAGTCACAACTAAAATAAATCATCACTACAACCACAGACGCAACCATCACAACCGCAACCACCAAATCAACCACCACCATCACCAATACCACGGTAATTCTAACTCTGCCTGCTGGTTATCCCTTTAGCTGCGGTAAGTTATACCGTAAGTCGTTCATATCTTTCTTCCTCTTAAATCTCTCACTACGATGACCACTGACTTCTTCCTAAGCGATTTATTTTGGTTATTGCTCCTTATTGTTCTCTTCTGTGTTACATATATCCTCCAGACATCGACATACTCTGCATAAACAATGTACAAAAGGATATTAACCAGCCACGCCCAAAAATAAACAGCTAAGGAAGAGGTGCCAGGGAGCCTTCATACTCTAAGTGAATACGGGCCTCATTGTAATGTTGCATTTTGTATGTTATTCTTCCTACCGATAGATTTCATTCGGTTTATTCGTCGTGGAGGGATTTAAAATAGTTTCCAGTATAATTAGATCCTTTATATTTCATTGTCGTTACCATCAAACGGTTTAATTCGCTGAGACCTCACAGGGAAAAGATTGGTCAGATATCCTACTGTACCTCATGGTGAAAATGACCAATAACTCTACGGTACTGCTGGGCTGTGTTCATAAGACGTACCTGGATATGAAACGGGACTGAGTCTCTTTGGTTAGTAGCCCTGTTTATCCTCCAGTCTGACTAAACCTGGCCATCAGCTAAGGTGAGAAGGGGCTACAGATATTTGTCAGGTGGGAACAAATTCGCTATAGTTGCTACTCACTTCACTAACAAAGTACTATATTTTCGTAAGTGCTATAGTCGCTACTCATTTCCACTACCAAAGTATTGTGTTCTCTTAGACTTAGGAGACTAACAATTTTGTCAGCGATGTATTGTGCATGTTTAACCTTTACACTTTAACAATAATTTCTGCTTTATTTGAGTCTTTTTGGCCATATGACAGCAGTTTATAAATTACATCTATTATTCCGACTAAATTACATCTATTATTCCGACTAATACCACACGATTTTATCAGTCTTAAAGAACCTTCCTCTTGCAAAATGAATAAATAAAATGATAAATTACCGGTAATCAATCCCGAGAACTTTGTTATATTCCAACCTTTTACCTGTAATTCAAGGCATACATGAAAACAACTTGTATAAATAAATTAGAACTAAGTTTCAATGTTCCATAAGCAGAAAAAAGGTAGTAAGTGAGAAGTATGTGAATGATCCATGACATGTGGAAATTTTGGGTGAGAGACACAGATTAGAGCCTGAATTCTTTATTTTCTCTAACGTTTCGGGCTACACAGAACCGAAACTTTAGAGAAAATAAAGAATTCACGATCTAACCCGTGTCTCTCTCCCATCCAACATTTCCGCTAATAGAGAAGTGTTACAAAGTCTGCTAATCCTATGAGCATACTCCCTCTCTCCGCCCTTTAATGATTGTGCCATACACAGTACATGCGAGTGGCGGTGGGTGAATGTTGTGACGACCAGTAATGCAGTCAAGGAAACATTGATTCCTACCCTGACCCCTCTCTCCCCACCCCTATACCTTCCCACCCTCCCTTACCTATCTCATTACCCACCATTCCTCCCTCCTCTACTTTCCTTCCCTACCCCTCACTTCATCCCCACCATCTTTTTTCTCCTCTCTTTACCTCCCCACTTTACCTTCCTCATCTACTTTCCTCCCTCCCTCCCTCCCTCCTTTCCCTCTCTCCTACCCTATCATACCCCTCTCTTTCCCTTCTTTTTACCTAGCCACCTTTCCTTACCTCCCAACAGGTAAAAATTCTTTCTGCCTTTAAATTATTTTCTTAAGCTTTAGAAAGATCATTTGTAGTTCCGTGTTAGAAACAGGCTCTATTAACCCAGCATTATTTTCCTTCCTAAATTGAATAAAGTTGTCTCTGGCTAAGATAAGCGATAGTTCTTTCACCTCAACTTTACCCAGGTTTTCGTCCGCTTGCAGCTTATTTCACGTTGCTCAGTGGTGAAAAAAGACAATGTTACGGCCCTACATCATTTCTGTAGCACTCGTGCCTGACTAGCAACGTATTTTGGTGTTAATCTCTTGCTACGTTTCAGTATTCAAGGTAGAGAGGTAGCATTTTTAGAGTGAAATAAGTATACAATTTATCATCGAACTGATGGGGTTTAAATTCTTACAACACTCATATGTTTCTCGCTTTTCCAGTTCATTCAGTATTACTGTCACTAGGCTCATATTCAACCGTCCACGTTCTTTCTCCCAGCAGGATGACGTAGCGGAAGTTTGAACACGGGCAGAAGCAGGAAGAATAAAAAAAGAAGTGAAAAAATAGCCACCACGAACAATTAGGAATTAAGTGCTGAAGGAGACGTAAAGTATAAAGATTTGGAGCTTATACAAAGACAACAGAAACAGAAATTCGGAAGGAGAAAAGGGGAATATAAGAAGCAGGGAAGAGAGGGTTTAAGTATTAGAAGAAGACATTAGATAAGGATGAAAACGAAAAAAGAATATGAAGAAAGAGGAACAGGAGTAGGCAAGATTCTGGGGAAGAAGTAGCAGCAGGAGGAACGGAAAATCGAGAGGAAGGAAAAGGGAATAGCCCAAGTTGGAAAGAGTAGAGTTCGAGACTATAATAAGATGGAATAAGAAGGAAGGGGAGCAGGACGATTCATAAATTTGATGAGAGAATATCTGCAGTTAGAAGTATCAAGGATTTGCTTAAGGCACGAAAATATTCTTTCAAGTAGGAGCAAGAACTGGGAGAGAGTCAAGAACTGAAAGAAGTAACAAGAAGGGAACAGGGAACGAGTAACAGGGAAAAGGGGTAACAGGTAACAGGCAACAGGAACAGGTAAAAGGGAACAGGAACAGGTAACAGGGAACGGGAATAGGGAAGGGGAACAGGTAATGGGGAATAGAAAGAGGTAACAGGGAACGGAACAGGCTCTTGTGAGTAGGTAACGAAACAAATAAAGTAATAAAGTACAGGTGAAAAGATTACTGAAGAGTGCGATATGAAGAACTCGAGGAGAGCATAGAAAGAGCCATGGAGGGAAGAATACGAAAGAAAAGTTACAGTATATAAAAGAGCAGTTGCAGGAGCAGGAGTATGAACGGGAAAAATCACAAACTTAGAAGCTAACAGGGCAGAGGAATGGATTGAAAGAAGTATTAGCAGAAACTTCGACAAGAAGAAGAAAGAAGAATCACGCGGTAGAGGAAGCAATAAAAACAGGAAAGAAATAGCAGAGGAAACATGAACTGGAAGAAGTAGCATAAACAGGAGCTGTGAAGATAAGCAGGAAAAACAGGAACGGGAGGAAACTGGAGAAAGAAACGAAATTTAGAATTATAACAATAAAATCAATTTAAGCAAGACAGTCAGGGAGAGTTATTAAGTAAAAACGAAGGAGACTCATAGAACGTCGAGAAGTAGAAACAGGAATGGAAAATTAAGGGAATCCAAGACGTAGAAAACTACTAAGGAAAAGTGAGCGAAAAATTAGAGGAAAATTAGGGGAAAACAAGGCTTAGGAAGAACAGTAAAGAAATCAACACGTATATAAAAAACAAACTTACCGAAGTAATAAGGGGATAGTGATCAAGGCGAGTAAATACAGAACATAAAAGAAGTAATCAACACATTTAAAAAAGTGAAAGATTACGTAAGACTTAGAGAAAGACAACAGACGGTGGAGAAAAAAAAAAAAAAAAAAAAGGATACCCAACGTCTCTTCTATCTACTTATAGCCAAACACCTTAATCCCGTAATTAAGTACACCAACGAAGCATCAGGTTCATGATGGGCAGCGGAGGCAGCAAGAACCAAGATCAAAATTGCAGTGGGGGCGCCAGTGCTGAGGCCTTGGAGTGTCAGAGGGAACACAGCGGTAGCATCAACTGTATGGTGATGAGCGACGACGGGTCCCTCATCGTTACAGGCTCCGATGACACTACGGCCTGTATGTGGAGTGCTCTCACCACGCCCACAGAATGTCTGGGCGTTTTGAAGTGAGTTGCATATTGTTTAGTTATGTATTTCATCTTCATCTCTCAGAGTTTGCATCTGTCCTTGTCTCACCTCTCCTCTCTCTCTCTCTCTCTCTCTCTCTCTCTCTCTCTCTCTCTCTCTCTCTCTCTCTCTCTTTCTCTCTCTCTCTCTCTCTCTCTCTCTCTCTCTCTCTCTCATATATATGAGCCGATAGGCAGAGGGCTGTACGCTTAGGACCTTCCCGGAACAGTGCCTCGCCCAGCAACTCTGGGATCCAATGGGTTATGGGAAATCTATCAAGTGAATCAGTAGTCATCTGTGACTATGAAAGTGAAGGCCTTTGAACCGGCAAAAGATCTACAAACAAACCTGAGATCAATAATCTTTTGTATCTATTATATTTAGCAAGGACTACTAGGAAAAGAGAGTTCATAACCTTTCCATTGGCCTTATTTTGGTGCGGCATAGGAAAAGTTGGACATTTATCTTAGTTATTAGTTGTTACTATTTTAACTACTACTCCTTCTGTGTGTTTACTCCTAGCATCGACAATTTTTCTTCAGTAACCTACACTGGGGGGAAAAGATGAAAAGGGTAATATGTACTGCATCGGAAGAGGCGATACAAAACCTCCAATTGGCTAACTTGAAAAAAAAAAAAAAAAAAAAAAAGGAGGGGGGGGAGAGAGAGAGAGAAAAAAAAAAAAAACACGGTATAACAGTATTATATAATAGACGTCCCCTACCCTGCCTTCAGGGACCACGACAAACACATCACTACAGTCTGACTACAAATGGTCATCAATTAAGCTGAAAGAGGTTAGAGATCTTCGTCAGGCTAGAAAACACATTGTAAATGATACCAAGAATGAGCCTTTTCTCTGTTGCAGGGGCCACGATAAACGCATCACTTGTGCGGCCGTGTCCAGTACGTTTGTCTTCACAGGATCAGAGGATGCCACTGTCAGGAAGTGGGACATGTGTACGTCGGAGTGTTTGTATATCTATAAAGGTTAGTATGCTTACACACACACACACACACACACACACACACACACACACACACACACACACACACACACACACACACTCAGTACAGGCACACTCATATACACATCGTCCACACATACCTGCACTTAGGATGCATTCACTTGTAATTATAACTAAAATTAATTATATTGCCTACACAAATAGCGAACAACAAATATGATACATGCAAAGACAGTCAAATACACTTACATCTCTCTCTCTCTTTCTCTCTCTCTCTCTCTCTCTCTCTCTTTCAGTGATATTTTGAACATATCTATTGAATCATGACTTTTCCAACCACCTACAAAAAATACGCATTGTCATGAGCACTGATATCTTTCTTTTTGTTACTTTTAGAAACAAAGGAAGTCTGATATACAATGTGGTGTGGCACATAATGTGGGAGTATTTTAGGAGTCAGCTCCCGGGACGACCTAACCTTAAAATACATGTGGGAGTATTTTAGGAGTCAGCTCCCGGGACCTAACCTTAAAATACGGGGTCAATAGTAATCTATGCATAACAGTAGTGATGAGCTCGCAAAACTCTCTGCTAGGAACTTGCCTTAGTTGATTTCGCATTGCACACTTCGATCGGTGTGAATGTCTACTGCATGATGTATTCTTTTTACCACCGGATAATTTTATTTGGGCCTTCTTGGAAGGAGAGCGATAGCCAGAATTTAACCTTTTCCCATTCTGACGAAGTTTGAATGGGGAACGGGTGTCTGTGGGAAGAGCAATACAAGTGAAAGTAGAAGTGACGTTAAGGCTGCTTGCGTGTCAGAGAGAGAGAGAGAGAATAAAACCAGTAACCTAACCTAACATAACCTCATGCCAACAGGTCACCTACAACAAGTGCAACGCATCATCTGTTGCGGGGACTTCGTGATCTCCACCTCATACGATAAGACAGTCAAGGTGTGGCAGATGGATGCAGATGATGTGATGGATGAGAGTGAAGCTTGTATCCGAACACTGGAGGTAAATTTTGGTCTTTCTCATTCACCCACAGGTTGCCCTCCTATGTGCAGGGTGGTCCATATATAACGCTCTTCTTCCACTCTGCTGGGCTATCTTTCGTGTGTTGTAGGGGTGGTTCAGCGTTATCAATGCCTTTCCTGCATCAGTTATTCATTTTGTACTCTCTCTGCCACATCCCCGCCCACACTTGCAAAATGGGCCATCACCGCAACGCACAAGATAGCGATGAGTTTCTAGTGGAGTACTATTTACAGACTACCCCTTAAACCTGTTATATAGCCAGGCACCTTAATCCTGGACGGGGTGGCCTCGAACGAATCGCTTCCTTGTCACCCTGTTCTCTGTCATCGGGTTCCCCTCCCTCCATCCCACACTATCTTCATTCATTTACCTCTCTAACCCATCCCTCCTCTTCGTCTTCGGCCTACCCCTTCCTCTTCCCCTTCCTTCTCATTCATTAATCTCTCTTAATCATCCTACTTCTCCATTTATTTCTCCATATTTACATTCATTCTGCATATGCTATCCTGTCTTGTTTTCACCTGCGGTTCTTCTAACCATGATGTATAAAAATGAAAACCAGTCATCCTACTGAAGGAAGTAACTGTACTCCTCTTGAAAATACCAGTCTAGTCTAATCTAATCTAATCTAATCAAGCCAAACCAAATCCAATCAAAATAAGGCTAACCCAACCAAACCCCATACAAACTAACCCAACACTATCCAGCATAGCACAGAACAATATAACATAACGTAAAATGGCATAACATAACATAACATGGCATAATATAACATAGAATTGCATAACAGTCTAACCTAACCTAACCCAACCTAACCCAACTTAATCTAACAACTTCTCCTATCCTGACCTAACGCTAACCTAACCTAACCTAGCCTAACTCAACTTCTCCGTATCCAACCTAATCCAACCCAGTATCCCCTCACCACAGGGCCACTACCGCGCTGTGTACTCGGTTATCTTCATAGCAGGGGAGGACACAGGAGGACTGAATGAGGAAGGCCTTAAGATAAATCCTGGTGACCTTATTATCACTGGCAGTACTGATAATACAGCAAAGTCCTGGTCCTTGGATCTGGGGGTGTGTTTAAAGGTATGATTTAAATCTCTCTCTCTCTCTCTCTCTCTCTCTCTCTCTCTCTCTCTCTCTCTCTCTCTATATATATATATATATATATATATATATATATATATATATATATATATACTTGAATATACATATACTGTATATACATATATATGCATAAATATACGTGTATATACATATACTGTATATACATACTCACACACATTCATATATATATATATATATATATATATATATATATATATATATATATATATATATATATATATATATATATATATATACCTTATATCTTTGTTTACATAAAATCATCTGCCTGTGATGATGATGATGATATAGATGGCGATAGCCCTCCTAATATCGATGACAGAATGCAGTTAAAATAATAGTAATAATAATAAAAATAATAATAATAATAATAATAATAATAATAATAATAATAATAATAAAAATAATAATAATAATAGTGATGATGATAATACCTGTCACTTCTACAAACCAGACCTTCAGTAAACACAGCGCTCCCATCACCTGTATGGACTCCGACCCCCAAGGACGTCTGCTGTACACGGGAAGCCACGACTGCAAAGTTAATGTTTGGAGCATCGCCTCGGGAAGGTGCCTTAGGGTGAGTGAAAACTTATATCTATATATTAATCTATCAGTCTACCTACTTATCTATTGATATATTAATCTATCAATCCACCTATCCATTTATCTATTTATCTATTGTCAGACGCCTTAATCATGTAAAGGGTGACCACAGGTAAAACGCCTCCACGTTGCCCTGCCGTCTGCCATTTGACTACCCTCCCTTCAACTCATATACCCCTCTCTCATACAACTCTCCATTACATCCACTCCATCTCATTCTTGATTTCCTCCTTCTCCTCATCTCCTCCCCCAACTCATTCATATACAATCTTCTTTCATTATCTATTCTCTCCACAGGGCCAAACCTTCTCATAGTATTTTTCTTAACACTTTGAATCACCTCTTATGTATACCTCTTATTGTATATATGGTCAGTTTACTCTTAATTGGTGTTGGAGAGGGTCGCCTTCACGTGGTGGCACTATGTCCAAGTGGTATAGGCCTACAAACGTTTCTCAGTTCCCTTCCTATACCCCAAAAGGAGGATGGTGGACTGCAGGACAAGAGTAAATTCAGCCTGCATTTCACTGTGTTCACATTCAGATGAGCCTAGGTTTGTCTCTGCTACTACTACTACTACTACTACTTCTACTACTCTTGGGCCCAGAATTACTATCTCACCATCTTTAATGCTGAGATCTAACAATAGATTTACACTAGAATATGGTGATAGTCACAAAGTGGTACATTTTTTCCGCCACTGTTCTGCGTAAAATAAGCTGTAAAAGATAAAACATATCGACCAAATTAAGATGAACGAACTATTGTTGGTATGTTTTCACCTGATAGAACTGGGCCATTCCAACACCTTAAATAGTAAGTCGTAATTGCATGAAATTCGATGAGCATTAATTCTGAGGTAGAAATGAATCTCTTTGGTAAACAGTTAAACTGACCATCCAGTTTGACTTGGCCATCTGACAGCTTAAAGGGGTTAAGGATCTCTCTCAGGTTAAAGTAAGCACATTGTAGTACTTTAACTTTAACTTGGCGTAGATTTTCATCCTTTTGCAGTTCATTTCCAGTGGCTCAGTGTCAGAAAAGGATAACACTATGGCTCTGTACCCCTTTCAAAACACTCTCTCGTGATTAGCACCATATTCTAGTATTAGTCTGTCATGGCAACTCAGCATTAATATGGAATGATGACAACGTTAGAGTAAGTTAGTTATATTACTAAACTTTTTGCCAAGATAATATTTTTAAATCTAATCTTGCTATATCCAGATAACATAATGCAGCTTAGAACAGGGAGCATCTCTTCTGGTAGGAGTCTTACAAAGTGTTAGAGTTAGACTTTACCATATTCTCTCTGAATTAGGAGGTCTGTCTAGCATCTCTTTCTTAGCGGTTTATCTTCCAAGGTAGCCAGGTGTAGCGAGGGTTAGCAAGGTTAAGGACATATATTGGATGGAAAGGTGAACAGAGAGTCAGAATTATGATCACCACAATCCATTCCTTTTAGATATATCCACTGTACTACCACATTTGTTTATATAATTGTTTTTACATGCCATTTCCTTAATTTTGTTTCCCCACGCAGACACTAGAGGGCCACAAGTCCACCATAACTTGCCTGAAGGTGGTCAATCGCCTTCTGTACACGGGCAGCGCGGACTCCAAGATCAAATGCTGGGTGAGAGAATTCGGGGACTGTACCAGGACGTACAAGGTGTCGAATACCGAGGCGAGCGTTGTTTATCTCAAGTTCCAAGGTGGCCTATGTGAGTTTTTTTTTTTTTTTTTCGTAACGTTTTGCGAGGTAATATTGTGCTGTGTGATGCGCCTTTGTTTTTGTAAGGTTGTGGGAGGAGGTAATACTGTTCTGTGTGATGTGTTCCTGTTTTTGTAACGTTGTACAAGGTG
Source organism: Coenobita brevimanus (assembly GCF_032717465.1). Taxonomy (NCBI): domain Eukaryota; kingdom Metazoa; phylum Arthropoda; class Malacostraca; order Decapoda; family Coenobitidae; genus Coenobita; species Coenobita brevimanus. The sequence goes on from NC_136976.1 coordinate 74,996,044, forward strand.
ATATTGGGTTGTGTGATGTGTTTTTGTTTTTGTAACGTTCTGGGAGGCAATTATGTACTGAGTGACGTGCCTTGCTGTCACAATGCTGTGGGGAGGAACATCTTCACGAGGTGGCACTGATATAACCGAGCAGTGGAGCTGTTCATATACACTAAGTCACTCTCCCCCGACAAGACGATGGTGGATTGCAGAAGTGGGGTAGTTTCAATCTACTGTCCACTGGGTTCACATTCAGCTGAGCCTGTGGTTGCAACTAGTAAGCTACTAGCACTACTACTACTGCTACTACGACTACTACTACTACTACTTCTACTACTACTACGACTACTACTTCTACTACTACTACTACGACTACTACTTCTACTACTACTACTATAGCTACAGACTCTCAAAGCTCCATTCTTCTCTTGCAGTATTTGCCGGGTACACAGACCACTCCCTCCGTGCCTTCGATGCCAAGAGTGGGGCCCTAAAGAGAGATTACAGGGGACATACTGACGCTGTGAACTACGTGGCCGTGAGTGGTAGGAAGGCATATACGGCGAGCTCTGACGGGACGCTTAGAGTATGGGATATAAGCAAGATCAGGTGTGTGTGTGTGTGTGTGTGTGTGTGTGTGTGTGAGAGAGAGAGAGAGAGAGAGAGAGAGAGAGAGAGAGAGAGAGAGATCCCACTGATGCTACAAAGATCAGGTGAGTTGCCTAGCTCTAACCTCATGTAGAAGCTGTTTTACAAATCAAAGCTGAACAACTTCAGTCATATTGGTGTGCCTATTTCCCACCGAGTTAAACACATATCTCCTGTGCATGTCCTATTATGTTTTCACCTTAATTTCGCCAAGATTTTCATCCTTCTGCATTCTACTTCGCGTAGCTCAGTGGTATTAAAAGTCAATATAATGGCCGTACATACTTTCCATAACACTTTTTTCGTGACTGATATCAGATTCTAGTGTTCATCTATTGTTGCAACTCGGTATTCAAGATAGAAAAACAAGAGTATTGGTCAGAGTAGGAGTACAAGGAGTATATTAATGGCTGAAATCCAACTAGGTATTCAGCTGATATGCGTTACTAATTACTACGATGCCTTTGGTTAATGACACAACATTGGCAATAAAACTGTCCAGTTTCTGATGTCGGCCCTCGCACTGTGTTGTACTCGTATACACTTTACACATTGTTGGAGAGGGACACTCTCAAGTAGTGGAAACAATAACATCAGGCGACACCATTGCCCAGTTATACAAACTTCCATCCATTGATCTTTGTCCGCTGAACCGAGGTTGGTGAACCTTAGAAGAAAATCAACTTCAGCCTGCAGTTCACTGTGTCCACGTTTCAGATGAGCCTGGGATCATAACAATACCAACTGTGCAATGCCAACAATGCAATGTCCACAAGGTAAGAGTAACTCGGGCCCCAGTCTAACCCGTCCTTCATACTCTCAGCCACTTGGGTTCAGAGGTAAGTGATATATATTGCTGTGATTGCAGATAAGTATGTCAGGGCTTCTCTTACTTCCTCTTTCTTCATGTTACTGATGTTCCCAAGTGGCAGACTGAATTGTTATTTCTGTTGGCGTAGTGTCTGTTTGCCGTCCGCTTTCATTTCACCTATGGAGAATATCACTTACCTATACTTTGCTATTAAAAAAAAAAAATTGAATGAAAGGAAAATGTGAGTGACTGTGTAGATGAGAAAGACTGCTAGAAAGAATGTGAGTGAGTAAGAGAGGCTGCTAGAGTGAGTGAGTGAGAGCGAGTCCATGATTTTTTTTTAAATGCGAAAGAACGAACTCAAGTGTAAGAGTGAGAGAGAGAGAGAGAGAGAGAGAGAGAGAGAGAGAGAGAGAGAGAGAGAGAGAGAGAGAATATGAGTGGGACGGCGAGATATCTGGAGCACCTCCTCTATGTCTTGCAGTACAGACGAGGAGCTGTTCCAACTCTCGGCCGCCACAAGAGCGTCACGCAAGCGGACCGCGGTCAGCCCCATCGTCGGACACATGCCAGTGTCGTGCACGTATTCCGAGTAAGTCTGGTGAAGAATTTCGTCCAGTGAGTGTGTCTGGTTTTTCCTCTTCCCCTGCGTTCATCCACCTTTCGTTCAGAGAGTTTGTTTGTCCCTTTCCTCACCCCCCTCAGTTCGTGCACATTTCTTCCAGTGAGTGTGTCTGACTTGGGGGAGAAAGTCCGGTGATTTTCATCCGGTGAGTACGTTTGGTCCATTCCTTACTCCTTACAGATCGTCCACCTTTCCACCAGTGAGTATATTTGCCTCTTTCCTTACTCCCTATAGATCATCCACCTTAACTTGGCGAAGCTTGTAATCCTTTTGTAGCTTTTTCCACTTAGCTCAGAGGCAGAATAAGTCAGTACTACAGCTCTAAATCCTTTCCATAACTTGCATATAACTGTTTCTTGACTGGCAACATATTCTATTGTTAATCACTTGATAAAGCAACGCATTCAAATAGGAGAGATGGCAATTTTAGGCCAAGTTGAAGTGGACAGCATATAAAGCAGTCACTCCTACACCGCTACCTACACTTCCTTTAACTACTGTAGATACAGCTCCATGATCGGACACAGGCCAGTACCACATACGTATTCTGAGTAAGATGGACACGGAAATTTAGTCAAGGATTGTGTGTGTGTGTGTGTGTGTGTGTGTGTGTGTGTGTGAGAGAGAGAGAGAGAGAGAGAGAGAGTCCCCCTACATTTGAGTGCTCTTATCCGTGCTTTTAAATGTTGTCCACCCCATCCATTATAGAGGGGAAATAGGGCGATGATGATGATCATGATCATGATGGTGGTGGTGGTGGTGGTGGTGGCGGTGGTGGTGATACTAGACTATCGAAGGCTTGAATGATGAGTGAATAAGTGACCCAGTTATCTGGGAATGTGAAATTAATCTACCACTTGTGTGTTTTTCTGTTTCTGTTTCAGCATATATTACCCTACTTGTAATAAGCTGGAAACAGAATGAGTAGTAGTAACCGTAGCAGAAGTAGTCATAGTAAAAGTAAAGTACATGTAGCAAGAGCCAGTGGCAGCAGCACTGGCAGTAACAGCAGCAGAAACAGTAAAAGTAGCAATAGCAGTAGTAGTACAAGCAAGACACTAACAATAACAGTACAAGTAGTAGTAGCAGTGGTTGTAACAGTAGCAGCTGCAGCAGTTGTAACAGTCGTAACAGTAAAATTAAAAGTATCAGTATACGTACCAGTAGCAATAGAAGAGGCAGAAGTCGTAGGAGTATTAGAAACAGCAGTATAATTAAAAGTATTAGTAACAACACAAGTAGCAGTAGCAATAGTTGTAACATTACTAGCAGCAGCAGTAAAATTATAAGTATCAGTAGGAGCACAAGTAGTGGTAGCAGCAGAAATCCCAGGAGAAGTACAGTAGCCATAGCTCCATCAATCACCTTCTCTTCACAGTGACGAAAGCTACACCACAGAGTCTGAGGAAGACCCAGCCAACCAGGTAGACATTGACGATTACATAACCCGCTACCTGGGCGACGATGTTGATGTCACTAGCTCTCCGACCCAGTGATGGCACCCAACTAACCCATTTAACCCACCCAACCCACTGATGTAACTCAGCTAACCCATCTAATTCATCTACGTATTCTATCTTACTTAACCTACCCATTGACTTCGACGTCTATATCGCCACCTGAGGATGATGTTGATGTCACCAGCTCCCCAGTCCAATGAAGTCACCCACCTAATCCATCTACGTCACCCACTAACCTAATCTACTCACTAACCTAACCTACCTACCACACAGTTTCCACATATGGCCAACCATTCACTCATAGACCTCACCCTCTCACACAGTGACTTCTTCCTCTGACGCCACCCAGCTAACCACGGTGGCACACCCTCCCCGTCTGTACCCCACCCACCTATCCAACCATCCCACCTACCTGTCCCACCCATTCCACCCTCCCATCCCACCCACTTACTTCACCCACCCACAAACGAACCCTACCCTTCCATAACCACTATATATCCTATGTAACCCAGTAATGTATGTAACCATAATTAATGATAAATTATATATTGTCGCAGTTTAATTATTTTCCTCTAAGAATGACTGGATAACATGTTTTAAACTTTTAAGGTGTCTTGAATTAGTTAGTTTCCTCACCAACTGAAGTTTCTTATTTTATTTCTAAGTTTGAGAGACGATTTAAATAACATTCTATGTTTCTTTAATATTTCAGTGAAATATCACTTCATTTTGGCATATTTCTTGAGTATTCCTACTGTTTAATTTTAATTTTTTACTATCTGCTTGGTTAGTTTGTACCTTTCACGGAGAACGTTTCCCACAGTGATAGAGTTCGTGCCGAGTGGATGTCATGTAGCACTCAAGAGAAAAACCTACTTGTGATATGGATATTTATAAATCAAGGACGAGACCAAAGTGATTGCAAACATATCAGCGTTTTATTGATCTGTGTCCTTAGGGGTGAACAAATTTGAGGCGTTAGTAATCTTTGGAACATTTTTCAATCCATCCATCCATCCATCCATCATCCAATCCTGCATTGCCCCATGAGGAGCGTAGGAGCCCGGGGCTAGGCAGTTGGTCTCAACATTTAAGATGAGAGTGACCAGCCTCACTCATCCCTGAGTGGCATTACATGAGCAATCAACCCCAACCATCCCTTGGATATAAACCTTCACCGGCTTAATCCGATTGGAGCGCAATAATTACCCACTAAACCACCAGGCGCCAAAATTTGGGTATATGGTTACCACCCAGCGTAGTAAATGGTTTTCTGGTGCACAGGAAACCATTTGGCTTGTCACTCAGTGTAGAGTCACCCACAGGCTGAAGGAAGTGGAAAGAATGAAGGAAAGAAAGACAGAAGAGGGAGTGTAGAGTCACCCGTTGGCAGCAGGAAGATATACGGGTGATGGGCATGGTGTGAGGGAGAAATGAGGGTAATGTGGCATGTAGATGTAATATTTATTAAGGTGAAACAGATAGATGGTAGGTGAAGTGAGAAAGATCCTAGTGATATATAAGTGGGGCATGTGTACAGTGACGTGTAGGTCTCTCCTAACCTAAATATTGTAATATCGTCCGATATGGCAAAGTCTACAGAAAAATATGCGTTATCGGATTGAAAATATAAGAGGGAAATTTACCGAGAAAGAGAGAGAGAGAGAGAGAGAGAGAGTGTACCATGACGCGTGAGCAAGTGTGGTCGTCTGGGTGAGATGTAAACAAACCACCCCGACATCTGCTCCCGTATCTCTGTTCAGTGTACAGTGATCTCGACGAAAAGAGAGAGGGCAGGTGAGTGGGGTGGTAAATAGTGGTCTTATCTGTCTCTCTGTCCATCTGTCTGGCTGCTTACCTGTTCATATATCTGCCTGTGCATTTAGGTCATTCTATTTATGTTTGTCCAGTTGCCTGTGTTCATCTGTCTCTTGTCTTGAAATCCATCTGTCTGATTATTCACCTATATTCCTTGTCCTTCTCTTTATCTACCTAGACACGTACCTATGTACCTACCTACCCCCCTGCCTACTCACCTACTTATCCACCTGTAAATCTTCTCTCCCTGTATCTACCTAACTACTTACCTACGTACCTATCTACCTACCTATTGTCTGTTTGTCTACGTATCTACTTATCTGTCTAGTTAGTCATGCACCTGTTATTCATTAAATATCAATTTTAAAAAATTACCCAGCTCCGACGTGATTTTATGATCGCTTACACCATGGATAACCAAACACGTTACTGTTGACCTTTCAGTCTTCTCTCTTTTCATTCTTAAGGAAGCCCATTATAATTGTATTTGTCCTATAAAAACAACGTTATCATCTCAGTATTTATACCGCCTATAACGTGATCTTATCATATCATTAGAAGAATCAGCCATTCTAAAAATACAAAAGGAACTTTTTATGACTGGTATATAAAACAGAGAAGTGAGCGGGTGAGCATGACGTGAAACATGTGTGTTGGTGGAGTGTTTTGGTTACGGTGTGGTTGTTGGTGCTACCACCTTGATCCCCCCCCCCTCCAACCCCCCCCCCCGTTCGTCACCTCAATCCCCCTCCCCTTCTTCCCTCGCTCACTCTGCCCTTCCCATCTATCCCTAGCTCTCCCTACTTAATACCCTTGCCCTTTTCAGATTTTCTTCGCTTTGGCCTTACTCTTCCTCACTCTTCACTTTCCAACCATACCAATCTCTTGATGAAAGAGAGCTAAGTGTGTGTGTGTATATATATATATATATATATATATATATATATATATATATATATATATATATATATATATATATATATATATATATATATATATATATATATATATGCGTGAGTTTCCATTCCTTTCTCGATCACTTTCAGTTTTCTCCACCCCTCTCCTTTCATCCCTCCACTTTTTCTCTTTATTCCTAGAAGCCATCATGGGGGTAACAGGCAACAAGGAGGCGGGACCACGGCCAATGGAAATGACGTGACTGATCCCTCCAATCCTCAGTCTCTAGTGCTTTCCTCCAGTTCTCCACGTTATCCCTCCATCTTTTCTCCCCATCCCTCCAGGTCAACATGGGAGCGACGGGCAGCAAGGAGACGCGACGCTGGCCGCTGGAGACGATGTGTGACCACGACGGTGGCATCAACTGCATGGCCGTGTCCGATGACCAGTCGCTGCTGGTAACTGGCTCAGAGGACAAGACGGCAAGGGTGTGGGCCATTGGAACTGAGAAGACCGAGTGTATTGGCATTATCAGGTGAAGCGGGCAGTGTGGAAGGTGCTGTATTCATTTTGCTCTAATTTAACCCAGATTTTCTTCCTTTCGCAGCTTATTCCACGTAGCTTAGTAGCAGAATAAGACAGTAATACGGCTCTACATCCTTTACATAGCACTTCTGCGTGACTGGCAGCGTAATCTTGTGTTTTTCTTCTGTTAGAACTCAGCACTCAAGACGGAAGGATAACAGTTTTAGGTTAAGTTAGAGTAAAAAGAGCATAGCGAAATACTGGGGAAAAGTGGGTGGAGATGTAGCCAGAATGGAAGAGATAAGGAGTGGTTGGTGAAATGGAATTCATCACCAACTTGTCGAGTGCATCTTCGCCTCGATTAAAAAAAAAAATAATAATAATAATAAAATGAATGTAGTGTATTGGCATTATTGGATGAAATTTGGTATGTGGAAAGTGTAAGAGGTGAGATGGAGGGTGGGAAGTGGTGATAAGTGATTGATTAAAATAACGATTCATGGCGGCGCAACATCATAGGTAACTGCCTCCGACTATACATACAAAAATTAAAAGGAAGTTAAGAAGAGTGCTGGGATGAAATGTGGTTTGGGAGATGGGCTATTTAGTGGAGGCAACGAATCATGACTGCGTAACATCATAGATCACTGCCACCGAACAACCATACATTAATTAAATGAAAATAAGTAAAAGTTCTGAGGATGAAAAGTGGCGTGGAGTACAGGCTGTTGGAAATGAGATGCCTTGGTATGATAACATTACTGGGTGAAATTGTTAGGATTGGGTGTGGGAAGGAAGTGTGGGAAGTGCTTTGGACATTGCTAAAAACTCATCTAAGCTTAATTTGTATATATATCTAATCTTTTTGCTTCTTCTTTCGTTTCACCTAAGCTTCAAGTTGTGTTTAATTCTAACCCTTTTTCTTCTTCTCTAGTTTCATCTAAGCTTAAGTTGTGTGTGTATATATATATCTATATCTATATCTATATCTATATCTATATCTATCTATATATATATATATATATATATATATATATATATATATATATATATATATATATATATATATATATATATAACCTTGTTTTCCTCTTCTCTTGTTTCATCTAAGCTCAAGTTGTGTATAAAGCTAACCTTTTTTTCTTCTCCGGTTTCAACTCAGCTTAAGTTGTGTATAAATATGACCTTTTTGCTTCTCCTCTAGTTTCATCTAAGCATAAAATGTGTATAAATCTAACCTATTTGCTTCTTCCCTTCTCATTTAGGGGTCATACCAGCTACGTTACCTGCCTCACCCTCAACGACACCTACGTCTTTACAGGATCGGCAGACAACACCATCAGAAAGTGGGATGCTATCTCGTGCAACTGTCTTTTCACTTACTATGGTAAGAGGAGGGAGGAGAAGAGGGTGAGAGAGAAGTAGAAGAGGAGAAAAAGTAAATGAGAAACAGATGCGAAAGAAACATAGTGAGAACGAAAAGGAAGAAGGGTGAAGAACAGGAGATGAGGGAAGTGATGGAGGGAAGGTGAAGAGAGAGGTAAGGGATGAAGGAAGAGAAGATAGAGGAAATAGTAAGTCACTCTCAGCGTCATCTAGGTCTTCACAAGATAGACACATAACATGATTAGGAATGGAACGCGTGCAATTGTCTTTTCACCTACCATGGTAAGAGTGAGGAGGGGGTGAGGAAGAAGGGAAGGGAGATAAGAGGAAAGGAGGAGAAGGAAGTGGGAGAAGAAGAGAGCAGGAGGGGGGGATGGAAGGTGGAAGAGGGTGAAGAATAAGGAAAGGAAATGAGGAATATTGGCTTAACTTTTTTCTGTACCGTGACATCAATTTAACTCTTGTCACCCTTTTGCATTCCTAGGCCGCCTTTCCCCTCTGCTCTATACCATACCAAGCTTTCGGTCATAAGAAGAGCCTTACCAAAATCCCATGTTTTACCAAACCTCCTGTCCTATAAAGCCTCCTGTTCTACCAAATCCTTCCGTATCAAGCCCCATGTCCTACTAATTCATATTTTTCTTCTTACCAGCTATTCCTCATATCTTATTCTCTACCAAGCCTTTCCCAGGCTCTACCTAGCTTTACTCCCTTTGTCCCCACGCTCTACCAAGCCTCCTGCCCTACCAAGTTTTTCCCTATCAAGCCTCATGTTCTACCAATTCATATTTTCCTCCCTATCAGCTGCTCCCCAAGTCCTGTTCCCTACCATGCCTTACCCAAGTTTACTCCCTTTGTTCCCATACTCTTCCAAGCCTCCTGTCCTACGAAATGTCCTCCCACAGGCCACGAATCCCGAGTGGTGCGTCTGGTGTGCACAGGAGAGTACATACTGAGTGCCTCCATGGACGACACTGCCAAGGCCTGGCTCATTGACGAGGACGATCTCGAAATGATCAGCTCCGACGACGGTTCTGCCTGTGTTCAGACATTTAAGGTGTGTTTTTAAAAAGTTAGAGGGGATAATGAAGATTTTTAGCCTCTACTGTAATTATGAATCAACGTTCTTTATCATGTCGTTAACAAAGTGTATGGTGCTCGAGAGGAACTCTTTCATGTAGTGGCACTGATATAACCGGGCATTGGAGCTGCCCATCGATACAAACGTCCCTGAACTCCTGCAGGAGGACAAGAGCCTGCAGTCCACTGGGTTCACGTTTCAGATGAACCTGGGCTACATCGCCAACAACAATGGTATTAATAACTACTGCTGCTGCTGTTACTACTACTACTACCACTACTACTACTACTACTACTACTTTTTTACTATACTGAAATCACTTCCATTCATCCTTCCATTTGGAAATTATATTGCTAAGATCAAAACCACAACTACTACTATTACTACTACAGCTACTATTATTACTACCACTACTGCTAGTAGTAGTAGTAGTAGTGGTATTAATATCACCTCATTTTATTAACGTGCCATATGAGGAAATTAACTAGATAAGGAAGAAGTGCGAAAGAGCCTTCCACATAATCTGTTTTTTTCAGTCATATTTACCTCGTTCTCAGGGCCACGCGGAAGGGGTGTGCAGTCTGATTGTGGTGCCCGGCGAGGAAGACGAGGGGGGCTTGCAGGTTGGCCGCGGAGACTTGATCATTACGGGCAGCTTCGATAATACGGCAAGATCTTGGGACTTTCAGTCTGGCAAGTGTCTGAGGGTAAGTCATAAGGATAAATTCAAAGGGGGGGGGGGCTAGCGACGGGTAGAACAGACGTAAGGCACGGACCGTGAAACACAAGACACGATGTTGACAGTGAAACGGTGGTTACGTTTTCTCCTTCTCCCCCCTCCTCTGTGTGTGTGTGTGTGTGTGTGTGTGTGTGTGTGTGTGTTAGGTTATGCTCTGCTAGCTAATATATGCTGTGTTATAATTTACTCTACTCAGAAACAGGCTATACGTCTCTAATTTAAACTACGCTAACAGTTACCTTAATGTTACTTTCTCCAACTAACGTAATCTAACCAAATCTATCAAAATCAATCTTGCCTCACCTAACCTAACCTAATATCACCTGATTTAACCTAACCTAACCTCATTTAATATAACCTAACCTAACGTAGACTACTATACTCTATTCTAATCTAACTTAACCTAACTTACCACCAGAAATTCGAGGGCCACACCAACTGCGTGACATGCCTGGCCCCGGACCCCACCACTAAGCTACTCTACACCGGCAGCTCGGACAAGACTGTGAGATGCTGGGACCTTGAAACTGCTGTCTGTTATGCTGTTAGTGTTGGAGTTTTCTTTTTGTCCCCCCCCCCTCTCTCTCTCTCTCTCCTACTAAATAGTTTTTAAACCCCCTCGTGGTATACATTTTTCTCCTGGTTCTCTTCCACTTCCCTCCTGTCAGTGAATGTTATAGGAAATTGGACCCATGTAGAAATAGCATTTTTATATTCAGAACTGACCCTAGAATAATCTCCAGAAGACTGATAATTTCCGGGATATGCTGCATGCCTTCATCCGCAGTTACATATTCTGCCACATCACCACAAACACAACTAACTTCCACAAATATCACTACGACTTCAAATATACTCTTTTCACTTTAAGTTGGCCTAAAATCGTCAGCTCTTCATCTTGAATGCTTAGTTTGGAAAGGATTGGAGGCCGACACATTGTCTTTTTCTGCCACTGAGTTACGTGATATAAGTTACAAAATGACGAAACCAGCCAAATTGAAATGAAAACCTCGTAATCCCCACAGCAATGCCACAACTACAGCTGCCATTACTATCACAAGTGCTCAAAGGTCCTAGCCAATAAATACACACACTGCCACCACAACCAAAAAAAAAAAAAAAATACAATAGCCACAATACCTACCATCGCCACCACAACTACCCACAGGTCCTGGCCAACAGATACACAGATAGTGCCACTGCATTCACTATAACCACAACAATTGCCCACAGATCCTGGCCAACCACCAAGGTCACGTGGTGTGCGTGGTAGCGCTGGGTAAGCTTCTATACAGTGGCGATGGCAACGGTGACGTCAAAGTGTGGGAGATGAAGCCCAGGGATTACTACGCGACCCATTTCCAGGTCCAGCGCAAGGCCTTTATTCGTCCCCAGCCCCTACTTGAAGACCCTCTGTACGCCATCACCCAGCACAGGAACACCGTCAACCAGATTATCTTGCACCACGGCATCTGTGAGTTCGTGTGTGACTGAAATTTTAGTGGGCTGATTTTGTGGGAGCGTTGTTTGTAATTGTGTGTGTGTGTGTGTGTGTGTGTGTGTGTGTGTGTGTGTGTGTGTGTGTGTGTGTGTGTGTGTGTGTGTGTGTGTGTGGCCAGTTAATCGGTGTAGTAGAACTCCCAAGTGTAGCAGAAGAAACTCAAGAACAGGACTGAAAAGCTTTAGTGTGAAAATTACTTGGGATAAAAGTATTTTAGTGTCGAGTCCATATTCCCACTTTTTTATTGATTCACACGTTATCCTACCCCTCACTCTCACCCCTTATGTCGAGTCCACACCTAATGCTTACCTGTACAATCCTACACACACCTCTCAGTTTCAGCCATCCCCTTTACCTCATTCCATTTTTCTTTCTCTCCCCCACTGTACAAAGTTTGCAGCTACAGCCCAACTTAACCTAATCTAACCTAACTCTCAACCAGCTTCTCTCTCCTTTAATGTACAGTACACTCTCCCAAAAAAGTATCGGCACTCTTACAGCACGTATCATTCTGAAACATGGATGAAGCATTGTGATCTGGTAATTTTTAGAACTCAAAATTGCAGAAAGATTCACTTACTGGGTGGTATATGTTTTGAGGCATATTTATAGACTCATGTGTGTCTGCGTAAGTTGCTCATTTTCACAACCATTGCACCCAAAGGGGCCGATACTTTTTTGAGAGAGTGTACACAGCCTACAGTGACATCCTAACATGGGGGTTCAACATATGAACCTAACATGACCCCATCCAACCTATGCTGACCTAACCTGACCTCACCCAGCCATCCCTAACCCAAACTAACCTAGTCCAAGCTTAATCTTAACTTCTCTTTTTTTTCCCCCCTCAGTGTACACAGCCTGCAGTGATAATCTAACGCGGGCATTCGACGTACAGAGCCGTGAGATGGTTGCAGTGTTCACGGGACACAAGATAGCCGTGACGTGCATGGCGATCTGCGGCTCAAAGCTCTACACTGCCTCCACCGATACAACACTTATGGTTTGGGATCTCGCACGTCGCAGGTATCTATTATAATAACCTAACCTAAGCTAACCCAAACTAACTTAGTCTGACCTAACCCAGTCTCACCTAACCTAACCTAACTTAACCTGCATAATCATCTGTGGCATTAAGATCCACACTGCCTCAACCGATACAATGCTTCTGGTCTTGAATCTCGCACGATGCAGGTATACGAGTATGCTGACCAAACCTAACTTATTCCAACCTAACCTAAGCTCATTTGAACTGCATGGCTATCTGTGGCACCAAGTTCTACATTGCCTCCACCAGCACAACACCTATGTACTGTTATCTCGCACAACGCAGGTACAGTACATATTTCTCCAACTACAGTTACTATATGACTTATAGCTATAATCATATATTTATTATATATGCTCTCTTTTCCTTACTTCACCGAGATAGAGCCGGAAATCATGAGAAAGCAGCCTCATTCAATACGTTCAGTCTCCCAGCAGCCTCTGTAATGGTCCACACAAAGCAGTTTTAAATAGTTCACGAGCAGGCCCCAGTCGCTTCATTTTTTGCCTCTTAAAGATCACTGACAGAGAATCATTCCCTCATAAACCAATCCATTCCAAATTGCTTTATTTCATTCTACCACCAATTACTCTAATATCAAAACCTATAACCCGAGTGCATTAGTTTTGGTGTGTTCTTGCCGCTACCAGATGATTTTATTCATATTCAAAGAGCACCCTTGCAGTCAAAGGGACAATGAAGGCTACATTCAACCCCTGCTGTCGATAAGTCTCTCTAGTGCGGAAAAAAGTTAAGATATGAACAACAATATATAAAAGACGTCCACTCTTCAAGGGCCTTATGTTTGTCAACTTGGGGGTTTCATTAAAGCATTTGTTTTAAGCTGACAAGAATCCCTAAACCCTTTCGGCTCAGTTGATGGTACAATGTAGTCAGACTGGAGGGAAGATCTGTCCAGCAACCAAGGAAGCTCATACCTACCTCATTTCTAGGGTTCATCAAATTTCGTGCAACCATGAGTCGGTGTTCAAGATGTGGGAGTGATTCGGTTTCTTCAGGTGAAAAAAAAAATGGTACTTCTTCTGTAACGATTTACTCAGCACATTGCCCCTAAAATTCATCTTACATGTTATTTCTAGCATTTTTCTATGCTGACAGCGCGACTCAACATTCAGACTGTGGCAGTGATCCACTCCCTTCGGGTGAAAACAAACTTTTTCGTACTTCTTCCTTAGAAGTTTGATTTACATGTTTCACCTAAATATTCCCTTGCATGTTATGTATACAGAGGAGAGAGAGAGAGAGAGAGAGAGAGAGAGAGAGAGAGAGAGAGAGAGAGAGAGATGGACAGCGTTTGCATCAGTTACACTGCTTTTTCTCTCCTCCACAGTGGCGAAGAGAGGCCGGAATCAAGCAGCAACAGTAGCAGCAGCAGTAACAGCGACACTGGCAGCAGCGGCAGTAGCGATGAAGAAGGTGATTCATAAAGAAAAGGCAGTGACAGCAAAGACACTGAGTACATTACTTTCAATTTAACACCAACTTCCTGTCGAAGAGAAACAGATACAGTATATGACTTTCTACCCGTATCATCCTTATGTTTCTGTCTCTCTTTGTTTATAATATTGTCACTGTCTGTCTGTTCATATATCTGTTTATCCGTCCATGTCTGTGTATCTGTATATCCATTTGTTTATTTGTTTTCTTGTTTGTCTTTCTGCTTGTTTATCTACCTGTATATCTGATCATTTATTTGCCCTCCTGTCCGACTTTCTGCTTCTCTCTCTCTCTCTCTACTGAGTTGTGAGATTTTGAAAACTCACTCATCTCCCCCCTTCTCTCTCATACTTCTCTCTCATCCCTACTCTGCCTCTTCCTCCTCCCTCTGTCTTTCACTTACCCCTCCCTCTCCTGGTATGGATGCACTTAAGTATTTCATTCACACGAAGGCAGCGTCCACATCCAACATCTGCTGGTGCGGGCGCATGCAGGAGGAAGTTTTGTATCAATGTAACTCATATCAGTGGACCCACAGAACGCTGGCGGGTGCGGGAGAGAACTTCCTTGAGTGGTGCAGAACAGTTGGTGTGGACGCGGTCTAACACCAGATGATGTTCTTAAGCTAAGGGTAAGCCAGATAGTCGCTGACTTAAGCTATATCCAGTATGTGTAGTGAGGCCCCCCACGTATCGCTCTTCTCAGCAAGCTGGAGTCAAAGGCTTTTCGTCTCAACTCTTCTCTTACTGGTTCCCTTCAACCTCTGTC
>NC_136976.1:75015787-75160787 GCF_032717465.1 Coenobita brevimanus
AAAACCACCAGAAAAAAATTGGGATATTGTATATTTTCATGCAGTCCACAATCATTCTGGTTATGTTTAGGGTGTTCTGCATCTCGCCTGTGCAAACGCCATTTCTTCAATGACACTTTTGTCAGAGATCAGTGATAATGGTACATTTTTTAATCCAGCTACTTGGCTGCCAGAACAGTTACTTCAGTCAGTTACTGGCTAAGTTGCCACCTAGCAGCTCAGTTTTGCAATGGGCTGTGTGAAAGTAGCAGGTGTTGTCCCATTCCTGCTCTAGTTTTTTAAGGAATGTGAGGTCGATAACTTAGGGAAAGTTGGGATTTGGTTGGGTTAGGATTAAACAGCTTGGGGTCTAGGTTAAGTTAGGTAACATCAGGGTAGGTTAATGCCTTAAATGGCTTGTAATTTACCTGTTTTGAGAGAGGAGGCCATATCTCAAAAACTTGTCACTTCCAGTGGAAATATATGAAAAATGAATCACATAAAGAATGCCTAGGTAAAAATCTTAAACTCATTGCCAAGTCGATTATGGGCAGAAATGATAATTCATTCATTCATCATCGAACCCTGTGTTGCCCCATGAGGAGCATAGGAGCCTGGGACTAGGCAAGTTGGGCTTGACATTTAAGATGAGAGTGACCAGGCTCACTCATCTGTGAGTGGCATTACATGAGCAATAAACCTCAACCACCACTTGAATATCAACCTTCACCTGCTTAGTCTGATTGGAGCGCCATTAAAAAAATTACCAAAATGATTGGTTGTAGGTGGTGGTGACCATCATCCACTCACTTGATGTAGTGCAGCCTGCTTCCTCCTTCACCTTTATCATTCTTTTTCCTGTGTCATCCCTCCTCTCTTCCATTTCTCCTATCTTTCCTGTCACCTTTTAGTACCCTTCTTTCCTTTTCAGGTGGCTTTATATTGAGTGACAAACCTAATGGTTTTTTGTAAGTCAAGAAGCCATTTACAGTGTTGGGTGGTAACCATGTAACCAACCTGTACGTGTTCCCTGCATGTCAACAATGGGTTGGCAGAGGGTTAGTGCCCCTTCCAGTAAAACAACTAACTCAGAGACAAACGGCCTCCCCTTATGGGATTATGGCATCTGGCTGTAGATAGATAGAGATAGTACCTAATTAGGGGAGCTGTGCCACCTGCCAGATCTTCACTCCCACGACATTAACCATCCAGACTACCAATAAACCTTACTTTGAAAACCTGTAAAACCATCCATGTGCATACCATCTTGGACCAGACCTGAGTGTGAAAGCTGCAGTCTAACCCCATGAGTGTCATAATGTAAAGGAACATGACAACCTATCCTGTGCCTGTTTCAGTATAAAGGAATCTGACCTGTAGCTACCAAACTCAGGATACCTTACCAGACCTATAGCTAATTGTATGATTATTAAGTGTAACTCACAATTACTGTCACAGGATTGTGTGTTGGCAGTTGACTGTGATGGTGTGGTGAAGCAGTTAAAAAATGGATGAGATATGTGAAACCTTGAAGCAGCGTGTGCTGTCCATTGACCAGCTGCATCAGCTGAACAGTCCCTGGCAGCATGAAGGAAAGGTGGTATAGATGCTACTGTTGGTTTTACATTGTAGTACTATGTGCATTATTTTCATATACAGTAGTGTACTACTGGTATTTGTCGATTTTACATTATCAGTTCTTTTATCCAAAAATCCGATTTCCAAACCACCACTTTCTTAAATATTTTTCATGTGATGGGATGTTGGTTCCAGCTGGTCCTACACTATCAGTGCACATCTGAGGACAAAGTTTTTCTTTTGTTCTTCATTTTAAGACAGATGACAAAGATTATGATGTACTACTACAGGATATGATGTCATATTTATTGATAACAGTATTGTAGGCTGTTTACCAAATTATTTTATGTCATTATGAGTCTGCATTCCATAATTTTCCATGTTGCATAGCTAAAGCTTTTTCATCCAAGCATTTTGGATATGAGACTATGTACTGAATTAATACTAGGCATGTAATTACAGTATTACATATTTTGCCATAGGGTGGGAAAGGAGATCCAGATGATGATGATATGATGACTAGTATTGCTCTTACTTGTAGAAACTGTTAGATGTTTACGATTATGATTTTCTCTAGTATTGATGAGTTATTTAAGAGGAGCCTGTGGAGTCACATGGAGAGACAGGCTGACGAATGAGGATATAAAGGAGTGTTGTGGTGTGGATGTGGATGTGATAGGAAGTGTTATGAGGAACACACTGAGGTGGTTTGGCCATGTGGAGAGGATGGAAGGTGAAAGACTGACGAAGAGAGTGTATGTGAGTGAGGTGGAGGGGGGAAGAGGGAGGGGGAGGCCGAGGATGAGATGGAGGGACGGGGTGGAGAGCTATATGAGAGAAGCGGGTGTGAGTTGGGAGCAGGACAGTGAAATGGCGGGGGACAGGACGACATGGAGGTGATTTGTTTGTGGCCACCCCAAACGGGATTGAGGCGTCTGGCAATAGATAGATAGATTTATTTTCAAACCAATAGCCAATCCAGTGTCACTGCTAAGGATTATATTAAAGCATTGATTCAGTTGTATGGTGTTTCTTAATTACAGTTTGCTGTTGTAATATCTTTCTTGGTTCCAGGTAATTATTGTCCTTTACTGTTTGTGACACTAAAGAGGGTGTCATAAGAAATATTTGAGGAACCAGAAGAGATTGTGCATGGACTAAGTTGTGTAAAGGCTGGTCTGCTTTTCAACCATTATGGGGCTAGTTACTGATGACCTTATAAGCATAAGTACTCTCATAATATAAAGTCATCAGTCATTGTAGCTTAAATGCTTGAGAATTGTATCCATGTTGTTTTGGCACGTTTTTTAGTGTATTGTACTCATAATTAGCTGAAGAATAACCTTCTGAGATTTCTCTTACACTCTTTGGGACATCCTGTATTTACTGCATGTTTGACATAATTGGTCTGACATTATTCTGTTTTGCAGCAAAAGCAGTCTGATGTGGTATGGTTAAAGGTAGCCAGACAGTTACTGACCAGAGTCTCTCAGTCGGCATCAGAGACATTTTTCAAGAATGTATCTCACTTCATCCAGATGTAAGTATCATCACTGTCCTCTTTAGCACCAGTATGGTTTGTCTGTCTATCTGTCTCTCACTCTGTCTACCTGTCTGTTTATCTATGTATCTGTGTCTGTATCCAGATGCCTTATTCCCAGAAGGGATGACTATTGAACAGATCACCTCTTTGTCATCTTCTGTAGGGATGCCTTTCATCCAGCTTAAAACCTGCTATCCCACCACCTTATCTCCCATCTCCTCCTCCCTCTCTCCCTCTTCACCTCATTCACATACATTCTTCCAGTCAAGCTCTCATTCTTCATTCCATATTCCAGACTATCTCAGAATACTTCTAACAGTATACGGTAATTTTTTTATAATTTGTCGTCCGTATGAATAAGTTGCCCATCGAGGCCCATAAAACTTGGGGTAAGTGTGTGTTGTACATCTGCCCTGCCAGTGTCAGGCATGTGCAAGGTGGCCATGACAATACGGATACAAGTGTCATTATAT
This sequence comes from Coenobita brevimanus, assembly GCF_032717465.1. Lineage (NCBI taxonomy): Eukaryota > Metazoa > Arthropoda > Malacostraca > Decapoda > Coenobitidae > Coenobita > Coenobita brevimanus. The sequence goes on from NC_136976.1 coordinate 75,019,361, forward strand.
GTCCCCTGTTGGTGGTAGGACTTTATAATAGGTGATGTAGGAGGATGACATAATGGGTTGTAATGGAGTACCAGGAGAAAATTATAATGGGAAGCGACTGAAGGGTATGTGTCAGGAAAGGAGGTTGTGCATTTGTAACTCATATTTCAAACACAGAGATGCACATAAATATATGTGGTACAGAGGGACTGGGGATCATGTTGAAAGGAGCATGATTGATTATTTGCTCATAGAGAGATCAGTGCTGGGAATGGTTGCTGATATGAGGGCCGTGGGAGGACGATGTGGAGGTCTGTCAGATAATATGATTGTGATATGCAAGATCATGCTGAGAGGAGTGAGGTGGACCAGGAGAGAGAGGAGCAGTCAGGGTGAAGAGTGAAAGTTGAGAAGCTGAGGATTGAAGAAATGGCAGATGAATACAGGACCAAAGTAGGGGAGGAGTTGGAATTAGTAAATTGGAATTAAATGGATCTGGACAGCCTGTGGAATGCACATAGGGATTGCTTAGTTAGGAATGCTAAAGCAGTATGTGGTGTGGCAAGAGTAACAACAAAGAAGAAAGGTACGGCATGGTGGGATGAAGAGGTCAAGAGAGCAGTGAAGGAAAAGAGGAAGATGTGGCTATTGTGGGTACAGGACGGGTTCATTTGAAATAACCGAATATATTGAGAGCAAGAAGCACATAAAGAGACTAATGAAGAGAAAAAAGAAGGAGGTCAATGATCTAGGAAAAAAATGAATGCAAGCTACTCTGAGAATAGGAAGTTATTCTGGACAGAGGTGCGAAAGTTTGAAGGATGTAAGTGGTAGATTATTGAACCATGGGGATGAAGTAAGGGCCTGAATGAAAGAATACACCAAATCCATGTTATTCAAGAGTTCGTTGTTTCTGCATTTATAAATCTATATGCTTTTTCGTTGTTCGACATGGATGTCCCCACCATTTCGACAATTCAAACTGTATGCCGTCAGACAAACCAGCAGAGCTGCCCAGTCTCCTGCGTTCTTTTCTGCTAATCAGTTGCCTCTTCATCTGTCTGCATTTCTATTTGACCGTGGCATACTACAGCACCACCCAAGACCTCTACTATTACCATTGTCCAGCACAGTCCGACCTGAATGAATGTTTCTCCATCGCATGGTCGGGTAATGATTGCTCAAAGGATTAACAAACGCTCCTAACACACGATACTGTTTTGGTGCCAGTTTTACATAATGCACATCTTAGTTTGCGCTAGGATAGGTAGCTGGCTGATAATCACTGGGGGGTCCTGGGAGCGAATCCCCCCAGTTAGGTTTCAGTGCTTCCAATTAGGCTTCCACTGCTGTCTGTGGTTGTATATTGAATACATTTGAGTTTGTTTGGTGTGGTGACCTCATGTCCAGTCAGCAGGGTCGGTAATAAACATGCCATCGAAGTCGTTCAGGAGGCTTTCATTACCCCCCCCCCCATCCCGACGTTTCTTGGACAGTGGTACGCCCCAGTCCCGACATTTTTGGACCTTTTTTTTTTTTTTCTTTTTTGACTCAGGCATCCGCTTTTGGTGAGAAACATCGAAAATTCATAGAGAAATCGCTCACCTGAGGTTTAAAATACTCGATCCAGGTAGGAGTACCTCCTTACCTTACAGGGTTTTCAATCAGGCTGGCTGCAAAGAAAACGAGTTCTGTGGGAGGATAACTATTCCACACCACTCATAAACGGTATTTATTTATTTATTTGGTACGAATTTATATGTAGTCCTAAGAGTGGCCCTGTTTTGTCAGGTAAAAATAAGCGTGCTATATATGTTTGCCCATGTATCCATCCATCATTTCAAGCTAGTGTAGCCGTTCTCTGTTCGATGTATAATATGTATCATATAATCTGTGGAAACTTATCCCCGTGATGCAGAATCAGTATTCCAGGGGCATGAATGATGAATGATTGAATATTCATTCATCATCCAATCCTACATTGCTCCATGAGGAGCATGGCAAGTTGCCTGTGGCATGGCAAGTTGGTCCTGACATTTAAGATGAGAGTGAGCAGCCTCACTTATCCCTGAGTGGCATTACATCAGTCAGGGATGAGTGTTTCAATTGACATGTTTTTATTTATTTCTCCCCGTGTCATGTTTTTCTTCTTGATTTCTGGACCCAACCTCTCCCCATATTTTGCTGGAAAAAAGGTCCAGATAATGATGACGATGAGAGTGTAGCCATTTGAGATTTTCTAAAGTATTCCTTTCTTTCAGCAACGTAAGCAACATGGTGAAAACTAAATTGAAGCACCCTGAGCATATTGTGAAGAAAGACATCAAAGTATTTACCAAGCTACTCACCAGCCTGCACCGCACTCTGGATAATGTGGTGAGCTTTAGAGTGCATTTACTCTAATTTAACAAAGAAAGATTATTTAATTGGTATTCAAGGAGACTCTTTCGTACCTCATAACAAAGGTTTTCTTGAATTTCTTGCAACTGCAGCTCAATATTAAAGTTGTTTGAGTGGCTCTTTACTATCAGGTGAAAGCAGTGATTAAAGTAAAGAAGTTATTCATGGTTGATTAGCCCCTTCATTACAAGAGATCATTCATACATTTAATAGTCATCTGGAGACAGTTAAAAAATAAGCTGAAAAAATAAGATATTCAAGCACATAAGCAAAATCTTCACACGTGTACACTTCGCTTTTGATTATGATCAGTTTCGGACGAGGAGTTTTGTCTTCTTGATAAGTCGTGCAGTATGAGAAGTCTTCATCATATTGAATAAAGTCACACGAAGGTAGCTTTTTGTGTGTGGGGGGGGAGGGGGGGCTCTGGGCAAAGGCTTGAGGGCCTATCCCAAGGGGCCAAGTAGTCCTCCTACACATCTCTACATGTCACCACCTATCCATACCTCACTGTGGATGATGTGACAGGTCATTATTATTATTATTTTTTTTATATATATATTTTTTTTAATCAGATAGAGCCAGGATTCCCCAGGGGCTTGAGTGATGAGTGAATTGAAGCATTGCCCATTGAATTGGACAAACTTGGGTTGTCTGGACGTTGCTACTTCTCACTTTGCACTAGGGTGGGAAAGGAGGTCTGGTTGATGATGGTGATTTTTTTTTTTTTTTTTTAATAATACATCAGAGGAAAGAAAAACAAATGAATAAAAAAAAATAATCCATACACCAGCTTACTGGTGTCCTCCATTCATAAAAAATCTGTAATAGTTGGACTTGAACAGCTGTAGGTTGAGGTTTAGGAGGAAACAACTCCGGGGAAGCAAGTTCCAAAGAGATTCAGTTTGGGAAATAAAATATTTCTGCAATGTGGTAGTGTGATATTCCAGTCATGAGTGTTACTGGATGCCTGTGTAGCAAAGGGGAAGGCATGGAGAGGTGGCACTATGGATGCAACTTCATCTGAGCCTTTGCCATAAAAATATCTGAAATAATGCAACGGAGGCAACATTCCTTCTTACCTGTAGGGGAGGTAGTTTATTTGTAAAAGCAGGGTAGACTGGTGCATGGTTTTGCTAATATCTGTGAGCATCATCCCTTGAGAGTAAATGTGGAAAAGAATAAAGTGATGGTAATTAAGAGAGAAGGTGACTCCCTGTGTGATGTTAAAGTGAATGGAGAGAGACTGGAATTGGTGAGGGAGTTCAAATACCTGGGTACGGTGATAGAAAAGAGAGGAGAATGTGTAAAAGAAGTGGAAAGTAGAGTGACACAAGGAAGGAAAGTAGCTGGTGCTATGAATGCCGTTATAAGAAACAGGCTTGGAGTGTTGCAGCTGCACAAGGTGAACATGAAGGAGTGTTAGTGCCAACTTTAACACATGGATGTAAGACTATGGTGTGGCATGAAAATGAAAATGAAAAGTTAAGAGTAAGAGCAGAGGAGACGGTACTGTACTGTTGAGGAATATATGTGAATTACAGAGAGTGGATAGGGTACAAAATAATGATTCCTGAAAGATGCGGAGTGAGGAAGTCTGTGGACACAGAATTGAAGAGAGAGTACTGAGATGGTGTGGTCATGTGAAGAGAATGGATAACAACAGAGTGATGAAAAAGGTATATCTGAGCAAATTTGAAGGAGGGAGGGGGCGAGGTAGGCCAAGAAGAAGGTGGAGGTATATGGTGGATGAGTGTGAGGAAAAGAGGTACGGAAGTTGGTGGGGCTAAGTTCTAGTACTGCGATGTTTTAGCTGACTTTCTCTAACGTAGAATTTCTGGCAAATGTACTGGCAAGGATTTACAATTTACCACTTGGGTCATTTGTAATGTTACCATCTGAAGATTTTAGTGAGAGAATGGGTGATGACTTGTTAAAGTTATTATTGAAAGAATTGAGAGTTGACTAGAATATTCTGTTATCATTAGGACTGTTAAGGAGGTTGGATGCTTGGTTGTGAAGGAAGTTTGACAGCGAGATTTATTACTGTTTTTGCATGGTATCTATCAGTTTTAAATTGACATAGTTGATTAAGATATTTTTCATGTTAAGTAAGAATTTTATGCTAATGATTTTTGAGCTGTTGTTCTGGCACAATTTCTATCAAACCATTGAATCCAGTGATTACTATTTAGTTTGTTCTGGATACTTCTAGGTAGTTTGAATATGTTAGAAAGGGCTTCTAGCACTGAAGGCCATATCTAACCCTTCCAGTTAGAAGAGTCTATCTTGAAATGAGTAAATCATCTGGGTATATGCAGTAGTGTATAACAAGAGTATAATACAGTACATTGCTCCCCCACTATCCGTAGGTTCCCTATTGCCGGGTTTGGTTTTTCACAACGGATGCTGTAGATAATCAGTTCAGCATTTCTTAGGGTCTGACTACCCATAATGGTCAAGAAGTAGCCAGGAAAGGTATGATAGTGCTTCCATATGCTTTAGGGCTAGGTAAATACATGAAAAACTCTTCAAAATAAGCAAAATCGAGATGCTCATCTCTTCAAGTAATCTCAAGGACTTGGCTGCAGAGTTTTGCGCTGGAGAACAGCAGTATCATGCATCAGTCTTTGGTAAAGGTGGCAGCTCCGACATAATGAAGTTATGTGGTACATAGGAGGACTGCTGGACCTCAGGGAATGGACCATATACAAGTCTCTGCCTAGAAATGAACACCTACAAGAAATGAGTGATGTACTGTACCTGCATGATTTTCTGTACTGTATTGTTGCACTATAATGCTTTGCGTTTCTCCTAACAGGACTTGCCAGTTGCTGAAATAAACAAGCTAAAATCTGTGATCCTGGCAGCAGTGATTGATATGAGAGCTGCCCGAATTAGGTGAGTGAATGGTACCGTACTGGATTCTCATCGTTGGTTTACTGGTGGGGACAAGGAGTTTATCTCTCCGTCCATCCATCCATCATCCAATCCTGTGCTGCACCATGAGGAGTGTAGGAGCCAAAGGCTAGGCAAGTTGGTCCTGACATTTAAGATGAGAATGACCAGCCTCACTCATCCCGCAATGGCATTATATGAGCAACCCAACCCAACCATCCCTTAGATATAAACCTGCACTGGCTCAGTCCGATTGGAGCCCTTTACTTACCCACTGAACCATCAGGTGCCATAATTTGTTTATATGGTTACCACCCAGCATAGTAAATGGTTTCCTGGTGTACTGGAAACCCATTGGCTTGTCACTCAGTGTAGAGACTATAAGGCAGCACTACGCTGAGTGAGTGGATGATGGTGCCCCCACTTACCACCAAAATATATATATATATATATATATATATATATATATATATATATATATATACTGTATGTCGGCTGAAGAATCACACTATCATGACCATGAAATAGGATACAAAAACGTCTGCCAGTGTGGGTTTTTGTATCCTATACTGTATGTATATAATTCAACAATTATGAATGTATTGTGATGAGTTTGTTGGGCTCCAAAGATTGCATCATTGGGTGTCAAATGTCATTGCTCATGGTTTTGTCAAGAAGTAACCATGTAGCCAGCTGATGCCTAGTGGCCTAGTAGGTTAAAGTGCTCCAGCTGAATGGAGGCCATAAGGGATGCCATCTGGGAGGTGATGGGATTTATTGCTCACATAATGCCATTCGTGGTTGTGCAGGGCTGGTCACTCTGCTGTAGATGTCAGCACTGAGTAGCCTTACCTTGGACCTATACATTTCTAACACAGCAAGTAAGGATTAAATGATAGATATTGATAGTATTCCAAGAGGGTTAAGTACTATTTTATATTTATAATTCATAAAAGTTTCCCATATGAAAATAAGAGGTTGTTTGTGGTAGGTTGGGGCGCTCACCATCCACTCACTCGATGTAGTGCTGCTTTTGGGTGTCTGCCCTTTCCATCCTTCATTCTTTCCTTTCTCTTTTGTCTCATTACCTCTTCCGGACTGTGGCACTTTTGTAAGCATCATAGAATTGTTTGAAAGTACTGCAGTAAGAATGAAATATAAAAATATATCATACGATTGACAGGTTTAACACAAGCATAATTTTTACCATATTCTGTTCCAGACCAAAGATTGAACAGAGCACAAAGTCCCACATATCGTCTGACCTCAGCAGCACATGGGGTGAGTATATAGTAGAGTAGGCAGAGAGGGAAGGGGGTAATATGGGATCACAACAACAACAGTAACTGGAAAATTCCATAATAAATGATGTGTAGTGTGTGTAGAGTTAGAAGCACAGCCATGATACCTTAATACATTATTAAGCTATTTTGACTTTAACACATTCAGTTGAAGGATGCCTCTATTATTCTTGATACCCTTAGGTAATTTCATGTACTCAAGAAGAGACTTCAAACGTGATTTAGATATAACCTCCATTAACCCTTTCAGTACTGTGGCACTCCTGTGCTTAACAGAATCATCTGGAAATAGAAAGAATGAAATAGAAAAATATGTCAGAGGAAAGAAGGGGTTAATAATAATAGATTAAAGGGCATCACATTAATGGGCATATTTTGTCACATTGTTACCGACTCACTCAGTTTCAAGAAGCTTCCTCCAAGGAAAGTACAGTAGTGTGTAGTGAAAGTTTCCAATTGTCACAGATTTATTTTCGGTAGTGCCTGCAGAAATTTCTGATGGGGGACACTTTCCCATGTGACCCTGAAAATATATAAAGCCCCATCCCCAATTTGGGAATTGTTACGACCAAAATACAGTTTTATATTCATTTTATTTTCTGTGATTATTATACAGTACTTACATAATTTTTACACTGATACATTTACTGTCATAATGATCCGAAATTCCTTAATATATTAGTTCAAGGGAGTAAAACGTTTTTCTTTACGCAAAACATATTGCTGTTTTAATATTATTCACTTGCGATAGTCCAAGGACATTAATATACAGTATAATGAGTATTGTTGAGGCATTTTGACATGTACACGAGTGATGTAGAGAAACACGAATCTGAGACAGAAGTTAATTTCTGGCTAGTTTTGCACAGAGGCTTCTTCAGAGGAATGAACTTTTCCCAGGTTAGTCGGACTTATATGCCCGGCTGCAGGATCACACTCTCGGTTAATCCTTTCTCTGCAGGTCACTGATTGGTCCATTACCTTTCCCTCTCTGACCTGATCATCTGCACTGCTATGTGAGACCACACCACTTCACGTACTCTCTTGTTATTATTTTTATTGTTTGTTATGTAGAGTGCCTCCAAAGCCTTTCTTTGTGCCTTTGTTAGATTTTTCTTGAATATATAAATCAGACTGACCTAGGAAAAGTTCATTCATCTGAAGAAGCCTCTGTGCAAAACTAGTCAGGAATAAACTTGTCTCAGATTTGTGTTCCTGTACAGCACTCATATATTATGAGTATCTTTACCGGCAGTAGGCTACAGTGTACCAACATTTTTTTTTTTTTTTTTTTCTCACAAGAGAAATCCTTTTGAGTATCATCGGATCATCAAAATATTATACAATACATTCACTTGTACAGTACAGTCCCAGTTAGCCGGGAGGCTTGGGGAATTTACCTTCCCAATTACAGATTTTTCCCGTATTTCTGATATTCAAATCAAATTTATACAAAGGCTATAATTATCACAGCAGTATATACAATTCAGGTACTCACCACTCACATCAGGGGCCACTCTAAGAGATTCCACCTGAAAAATTGCCTTGTAAACACACACCATGGTCATAACGCATGTCCATGCAATGCCTAGCAGTACTGCAAAATGCTCAAGTCCATTCTGTTAACCGCTGAATTATTCGTGTATGTACTGTACTCATAAAAATGGAAAAATAAAGAAATAAAATCTTGAACATTTATTGGTGAACTGATGTTATATTAAGACTGCACTGTAGAATTATCACGACACCTGTGCCCCCACAAGAGCTTTGTTTACTGTCCCGGCCCGACTGTATTTCTTCCCCACCTGACCACCACCATTCCACCCCTCACCCACCAATCAGCTGTTTTGCACAAAATAAAATAAATGATGTACATGTGAAGTGCAAGCATATTATTATTATTATTATTTTTTTTCCCAACAAAGTAAACCTTAATTCCTATTAACATTTCCCCCCCCTCCCCCCCCAATTCTACCAGCGCATATGCATTCTAAGATGAATTTATGTGGTGCAAGTTACAGTTAGTAGGTTAGGAAGAAAAACGCACCAGCGTTTGATGTTTGCTGATTTGCTCTCTACCGAGATGTCTGGTTTACAAATTCTGTGCCTGTCTTTGAAACGATTTAACCATCAAATACTGAAATCACACTTGACATATATTCATTTTACTGTGAAGCTCTCTCGCTTTTTCTTGTATAAGAGGACCAGAAATAGGTGCTTCCTTGGATCTTTTTAAGCAAAACCACTCGTATGGCGAAGAGTATGCCTTTTTTCAATGGACTTACATGTCCTGTTTTTCATGAAAAATTCATTGAGCTTGGATGCTTGAGCCTTGATATAAATCATTGAATTTTCTACATTATATTCAGTCATCAGTGTTTTATAATGTTTGCCTTTTTCAAGTCTGTTGCATATGTCCAGCTTCTGTTTCAAGGTAAGCACGACACACTTATGTTTAGTTTGCACTTTAGGCATTTTGGAGTGTAGAAATTACCGTCTATCAGAGCAACACAACAGCAAGAGAGGTTGTTTACTATCTGGTGGTAAAAAGCAGACGTGATTTGTGGAGGGTGGGGAGAATGACTGAATTCAAGTATGGGAAAGAGGGGGAGAGGAGGGGTGATTAAGAGGATTTACTAGGGATTTACATTAGCCAGAAATGCCTGCACTTTGCTTTGTCTGACTTCACTCAGCCTCACGTGAAATGATGAAACGGTGGTTTGGCGGTCCATTCAAATTGGCCCACAGTTATAACTTGCTGACATTTTTACCAGCCCTTGAATTTTCATGTTTTTGTGAGTACAGGTATTCTGTTTGTCTGGATACCAGATAGCAGGGATTGTACTGTATAAGTAACCTGGATCAGTTGCTAGCAATTCAAGAAAATATTTTAACACTTAGAAAAAGAATTCAGTCAGTTGTTTATTGAAATGGTAGAATATTAACGTGATCAGAAGTAATGGCAATGAAATTAATTACATAACTGTAATGCTTTATACTTTATGCATACCTCTAAAACATACCTGTACTAAGAAAAAAAAAAAAAAAAAAGGTAATGTATTACGAGACAAAATCAGCACGCTTCTATACCCTTCGAGAAAATATATCTATTACTGCTGAAATCATTCTCTGGTAATCATCTGACATGGCTTAGTGAATATACAACTTAGCAAGACCATTTAATCGATCTTTTCCCGTTGCTGCCCTTCTGTAACTATTTATATGGTTGAGGGTCGGCCTTGGTCACCTAATGGCGGCTCTCCACGCTGCACGATCCATTGCAGCCTCCCTGTTCAGTCCCTTAACCTTGAGGTCACACTTAATGACCTCGTCCCATGTCTTTCTCGGTCTACCCCTCATAACCCCACCCCCAATATTAACACTTCTCACCTTCCTCACCCAATTATCATCCCCCATCCTCTCCACATGTCTAAACCATCTCAATCTACCTCTCCTCATCACAACACCAATACACTCATATCCCATCCTACAGTATACAGTATATATATATATATATATATATATATATATATATATATATATATATGTGTGTGTGTGTGTGTGTAGTTGTAATACTTGCTTGTTTCTTTTATTTTATTTTTTTTACCAACGGTATACTTTTAAAAAATTAGCACTGACTGCACCCCCACACTGATGGGGGGGGGGGCACATCTCCAAGTGCCCCCCTTCCCCTGTGGGTGCTACTGTTTACTTTTATCAGACTGTTTCTGCCCTAGTGAGTTTTCTCTCATTTTGAAAAGTGAGAAAATTCACTAGGACATGATGATTCCACCCTGTTTATTCTATTATCTAGGGTTATCACATCATTACCAGTGTATTATTATTTATTTATTTATTTATTTATTATTATTATTATTATTATTATTTTTTAGGACATTCTGATGAGAGCATATTGGATACACTGCTGCACTCTAGGACACTTCTGTGCCCTAAGACCAGACGACCTCAGATATTTCTACCACTTATCAAGTAAGGGGAATGCAGAATGTTTTGTACTTTTTGTTAGTTTTTCTATGTAGATACACTTGTTACACCCGCTAGATAGTAAGTCAATGGATTTATTCCAACTGGCAGCTGTATATCAAGCATGTATCTATAAACAAAAAGGATATTTGTGCATTTGGTTAGCCCTGTGAAGTGAAGTTAAAATTTCTGGAACTTGGATGATGTGCGAGTGGTTGTCTTGCCCAACTCTCTTGGTGTGCTGTTAATAGTTCTCTTTCTTTTCTATTTTCTCTTTCCTTATTTTTGGATCATACTGTACCCTGTCTGTAAGTGAAAGAAAAAAGTGATGTTGATGATAGAATCAGCATTTTAAGGCTGGGATGATATGTGAATGATTGTGTGGCCTATTCAGAGAACATCCTGTTGTTAGTTCCATTCTTACTTTTTCATTATTTATTTATTTATTTTTTAGTCCTGTCTCACCCCTTGGTACTGAAGAGGGATGCCTGTATGCAGTGGTACTGATGTAACTATGTAGCTCTGTTGCTTGGGTATACAGTACAAGTATTACTCATCATCCTTCATAGTCCTCAAAAAGGGGTTGATGGACAGCAGGAGAAGGGCAGCTTCAGCCTGCAGTCCCCTGGGATCACATCCAAATGAGCCCTGGGGCACAGTAACATGACATCTCATCCCTTTTTTTAGGTGGCAAGAATGGTTTGGATGATTATGAAAACAGCCAATCCAATATTCTTTCCTTCAAGGTATAGGGAGCTGAAATTTGGCTACCATAGTCCAGTAAATTTTTCTCTTTCAGCATACAGTAATGACTTTTTTTTTTTTTTTTTTTCCTTACTACTGCCAGCCAGTTATTTGGGTAAGGAGAGGCATCTCCTGTAGTTTGCAAATCTCTTAGCATAGAGTTAATTGAAATAGTTCATTACCCTTGCACTGCTATTTGTCTTTCCTGATCTGAATGAAATCATCATGTGGTTGCAGGAATTTGGTATAAAAGGTGTCATTGTATTGAAGGGATAAAGGGTAGCTGTCCTCTGTAGGTTTAGTCAGGGGCAACAACTCATCTAATACCTCTTCTACCACTCACTTTTTCAGATGGCAAATACAGTATCTGTAAGCTGAGAGAGAGATCTGGCATGTTTCTCTGCCCTTTGATGATGGTCTTTGATACATGTTTGAGGGATGAAAATGACATGTCATAGACAAAGTAGACACAGTAGAAGAGTAGGCAAAATTTTGTCCTAGGTTGCACATGGTCATAAATATAATCACATGTACAAATATATTCAGATGTACAGTATTGCCTAGTTGTTTGCCTCTACTTGCTATTAGGGAAATGAAGTGAAAAGGGTACATGACCAACTTAACTCCCCTTGGTGACATTGCATGTTGGGAAACTGTACTGTATTTCAGGCATGTGGTCTCAAGAGCCAAGACCAACAGAAGATTGTCTCCCGAGTCCTACCTGAAGTACTTACTATTAGGAAAACTGTGGCTGTTCATGATTAACAAGACAGAGGTAAGTGGACTTTTTGTAGGCCAGCACAGAATAGTAACTTGACATTAACCAGACATTGTTTATATTTCAAAAGATTTTGTGTTTTCCAGTTCCTGTTTTTAGTTATGTTTATGCTTTTACCCGAGTATTTAATGGACATTGTTGTAAAGTTTATTTCATTTGTAGTTTTCTAGAAAGAAATAGTAACAAAAAAAAAAAAAAAAAAAAAAAAAAAACTTTCAGTAAAAGTGAAATTTAAATTATATCAGTGTGGGTGTATTAGGCATTTAATTATTGCCATTTAGAAATAACCTTTGAGTAGTGCAGAAGTGTAAACTACATTTACACCTGTTGGATTAAAAAAAGAAAAACATTAACCCTTTAACTGCAGGGCGTCACTTTCATGATGCTCGGGAGCAAGGGATCATACTGCGGGGTGTTACTTTTGTGATTCTGTGTTATTTTGAATTTGCCTGGGCTTTCAAGTGGTGACTTGTATCATCTGTCAGTACTACCAGTGTCCAGCTATACTCAGTTCTGCTAATGTCACCTGTACTCCCATCCACTGTTGACAGTTTAGCCATTTTTCTCCTGTCCTTGACTCCCCCCCTCCTTACCTCCCCTCCATTACCCTCTCCTCCTGCCTGACCAGCTCTGCTGCGCTACACAAATCCTGGACGGATTTTCCCACTCATTTTATCCATTGAAATGTGCCCTTTGCCCTATTCTTATACAAAATAATATATAAAAGAAAGAGAAAAGGTAATTGATACTGCCATACATCTGGAATGGGCTAATTATCACCTGGCAACACCTCATGTGCACTCGTTCGCTAGTTTTCCCTGTTTATTTCCCCTTGAAATATGCTGTATGACCTGTTCTCATAATAAAAATATATATAAGAAAGGAAGGGAGAAGCCTAAGTGATATTTACATTCACCTGGAACTACCTAATTTATTACATATTGTCTAGATTTCCTGCCAATCATTTCATAGCGTATATATTAGCAGCTATCACCATGCTGACATTGGCAACCTTTCACTGCCCCTAGGCCACAGTATTCAGTTTACTGTCGTCTTTCAAGGTGAAACCACGTCGGATTTGCGCCTGTCCAATTCCACCGCATTTTAGCCCCATGCAAAGGGCCCTGTGACCTTTACCCCTACTAAACCTCGTGTGTAGGGGTAAAGGGCTAAGTGACACTGTTGTGGAACGTGAACTGGCTAATGTATCAATGATAATGATGGACAGTGACTACGATCTTTCTGGGGACTCTAAAACAGTGCAAGTGGAAATGTAAATAATGTGTAAACAGCAAGTGAAAGCAATGAATGTAAATATAACTAGACAGTGGAAAATAGTTTTATAAGTTACTGCAAGTGACAGTGCATAACATAGTGTAAATGAAATAGAAATGTAAATAATGTAAATAAAATAGAGAATGTAAATAGAAATGTAAATAAGTAGTAATATAAGAATACGAGTATATATACTAGGAGTAATGAAAGTGAAAGTGAAAGTTTCGCTCTAGCATGTATGAATACTGGGAATTTGAAGGTGAAAGTGACAGCTTCGGTCTCTATGCTAGTATACAGAAAAAGTGAATGCCAGGCGTGAAAATAAACTACTAGTACTGAAAGAAACTTATAGATAAATATTGTATATATAAATAAGTGTAATAAAGTACTAGGAATATAAAGTGTGAGTGTGTTTATAAATAATAAATGACAACTCTGCCTCAGAATACCATCGGGGAACCAGCACGGGAGGAAAGCTCGTATGTGTTCGTAATTTACATTGCTTTCACATTTTTTTTTTTTTTTTTTTTTTTTTTTTTTTTAAATATGGATTCCAAACTACTTGAAATTTATAGAATAGTGTTTGTAGTTATAATATCAGGCAGTGGTAACCATATTACGGGGTATCGGGAAGTGTAAAGTGGAGACTTCGTTACTCAACGACGGTTGTCGACGAAGGCTCAACAAACATCCCAGGGGAAAGCTGAAGGTATGTGCCATATGCATATGTAATTTTAATATTCTAGGAGTAATAACTGATTTTTGGCAAATATTTTTAAAAAGTCAGTCGGAGCGCGAATATCCTCGCGGGACGCGCAAGGAGCACAAAAACATCCCCGCGGTGTAGGAGTTAAATAAGACAGATGATTCTTGTTTGTCACCAGTATATGAAACTGTTTGAGAAACAATCAGTTAGTGCCTAAGAAGAAGAAGAAAAAAGTGTGCACCATAGAACATCATGACATAGCACTAACCAGTTATCCTATTCCGTTGGCATGGAATTTAGCCCTAATTGCCATCTGCTTTCCCATGCTAAGTTTTTCTCCATGAAGTAAGGCTTTGGGGAATACATTGCTATCCCTAATTTAGTTTTGAACATGGTGATGCTTAACTGGTTATTGCACTGAATGTCTCATATTATCCTAGATTTTAACTTCACTAATATTCTTTGTCAGTTTACTTTTCCCTTACCAGCAACTTCTGTGCTACCTATATCAGCTGCATTGTGTCCAGAAATCTCATAAGTATTGAATCTTGATTGTAGCTCTCTTTTCATCTATTTGTTTATGAAGGATTGGGTTTTTAGTTGCTCTTGCCTTTAGCTTATTTCTGTCAAAAAAGTTGGGCATTTGATTACTCCATCACCCTACAAGCTCAGTCAGGGACAAAGTATATGTTTCCTATTGTACTGTCTTACTGCATACATCTAGCATGGTGCCACATCCTGGGCAAAAGGATTAGGTATTTCTATCCCTACTCAGCAATGATCCCTCCTCCTCCTCCTCCTTTTCTTCCACTTTCTCTCCCCCCTCCTCCTCCTCACCTTCTCAGTTTTGCTCCCTCTCTATGCCTTTCTCCCCCTCTCCTTTCCCTTTCTGTTCCTTTAACTGAACCAACTTTGTGACTCACTGTACACTGGCAAACATTCTGCCAGCAGCTTGTGAGGGCAAGGAGTGAGATTGTGAAGTGCGTGAAGATGCCAACTGGACTAAGAGCATGGGCGGAGCAGCAAGGGAACACGTGGGTGACAGACGCTGGGGACAACACACGCCACATCCTTCGTAATATGACCGTCTCTTTAGCTCTTAAGGTGAGGCCTGTTTGAAGTTATGATATAGGTTTAATGGTGCAGATGCCTGTTAGGTGGCACTAGCATTCTTGGGCTTTGAATGATTGTGTGCCCAGTTGCACTGTATGTGCTGTTGATAGTTCTCCCATTTATGTAGTTTGCCCTTCATTGTTTCTAGATCTTAACTTATCTCATCCTTGGTTGGGAAAAATTGTCATGATCATGATGAATTTTATTATAGGTCGGTGGAGGCGCTCACCATCTACTCACTCAATGTGATGCTGCTTTTGG
This sequence comes from Coenobita brevimanus, assembly GCF_032717465.1. Taxonomy (NCBI): domain Eukaryota; kingdom Metazoa; phylum Arthropoda; class Malacostraca; order Decapoda; family Coenobitidae; genus Coenobita; species Coenobita brevimanus. Next base: position 75,034,800 of record NC_136976.1, read on the forward strand.
GTGCCTGCCCTTTCTTCTTTTCCTTCCTCGTCTGTCTTTCTTTCCTTCATTCTTTCCTCTTCATTCGGCTTATGGGTGACTTTACGCTCCCTCTTATGTCATTCTTTCCTTCATTCTTTCCTCTTCCTTCTGCGTATGGGTGACTCTACACTGAGTGACAAGCCAAATGGTTTCCGGTACACCAGGCTGAGATGTGGGCGTCATCCAGCCCTCTTGAGTTATCAGAAGAGGCTGGATGACTCCATCGCTGATGCCTTTCCAGGATGCAACACAGCACCTCATACTATTAAGCACATTATGGAAGACTGCATTGCACACAATCGCCTACACCAACAACACAACATACACTCATTGAGAGCTCTGTGGGAAAGCCCGGTCTCCGCCGTGGCCTTCCTTAGGGACTTGGGGCTGTTTGGCCAGACTGCCTAGGGAACAACTACTACTACTGCTGCTACCATTTACTACACTGGTGGCATCCATATAACCAAATTGTGGTGCCTGGTGGTTTAGTGGGTAATTAAGGCGCTCCAGTTGGATTGAGCCATTGTGGGTTTGTATCCAAGGGTGGTTGTGGTTTATTGCTCACATAATGCCACTGAGGGATGAGTGAGACTGGTCACTCTTATCTTAAATGTCAGGACCAACTTGCCTAACCCTGGGCTCCTACACTTCTCGTGAGGCAGATGGATGGATGGATGAATTTTTTGCAATGCACTTTCCTCTTGAGATATTAAGGTGTCACTGTTATATAGAGGACTCTGTTCAGTGTGTAGAACTTTGTGACCAAAATCCCTGACGTCAACCAGTGGCCATAAGGTGGGATTCAGTGCTTAACCTATGTGTAGTAAATGGTACCCAGTTATAAGTAGTGTCATGATCCCCATCCACTCACTCACAGTAGAGTGATGCCCTTGGGCGGGAAAGGAGGTCTGGATGATGATGATCACCTTCAAATCTGAATTCCCATCCAAGAGATTGGTGAGGTAGCAGATAAGAGAATGTGAAGTGCATAAATTGGGATGGTTATGCCTAAGAAGTACAGTAGAGTCAGAATTTATGTGGCTGTGACTGGTGTCCGAATGAGAGTATGGCCCTTTTCATTGGGTATGCTGTTGAGAGTTCTTTCTCCATTAGGTTTGTTCTTACTCTCTGGACCCAACCTTACCCCATCCGTCGGTGGGAAAAAGTGGTTGGGATGATGATGATGATGATGATATTTCAATATGAAAATCCATTGTTGACTTTCAGTAAACTTAAGTCTGTACCAGAGTGTATGAGTAAGTCATTACACTTTTCTTTTCAGGCTTTGTATGGTGAAGACTTAGCAATACCAACAGCAGGCCAAGCTAACCAAGAACTAAGTAAAAAGAAGAAAAACAAAGTGGTTCTTCCCAAGAGACCTGTAGCGCAAGATAAATGTGTTTCACTTGAATACAGTGAAGACAGTATTAGCCAAAAAGGTTTGATTAAAATGCAAACAAATAATGAAAGAACTTGTCCTGAAGCTCACATAGCTGGAGGTACACCACATAGCAAAACTCTTAACAGTACTGAAGGTGTGCTTAAAAAAAAGGGCAGAAAGTTTGTGACAGAAACATATGAGGGAGCATCTGAAATTGTTAAAAGCAAAGACACAAACAGTATTAAAAATGTGCTGAAGAAAAGGTCAAAAAAAGTAAAGAGAAAAGCGAGTGGAACCTTGGATTCCAAAATAGAGAAAGGAAGCATGCCTAAGAAAAAGTCAAGAAAATCAGAGAGAACTGTTAGTGAATGTGGACCAGAGAGCTCTAGACACGAGGAAGGAAGTGTGCCAAAGAAAAAGATGAGAAGAGCAGCGAGAACTGTAAGGGAGAGTGGAGTCCAGAGTTTCAGAATAGAGGAAAGAAGTTTGCCTAAGAAAAAGTTAAGAAGAATAGACAGAATAATAAATGAGAATGAAGCTTTGAGTTACAAACCAGAGGAAGGAAAGACAATGATAAATAAATTGCATCCAAATGTATGTATGCAGGATGCACTGGTGAGGTATGAATTTGCAGAAAGAGACAGTTCCATAACCAATACAAGTGCAGTAAGTAAAAAGAGAAAAGAAATTTCCTCAGGAGATCAAGAAACAGATATTCCTAGTAAAAAGAAGAAAAAGAAAGCACAGGTACAGATTGTTAAAGAAATTTCCTCAGGAGATCAAGAAACAGATGTTCCTAGTAAAAAGAAGAAAAAGAAAGCACAGGTACAGATTGTTGAAGAAAAATCCAAACAGTTCAAAATGTCAGGTGAGAAAATGAGTCCCGAAAAGAAAAAGAAGAAAAAGGGTAAAAAGGAAGTTGTGGAGGAAATGGAAGAAAAAACAGTTGTACTTGTGAATCAGGATGAGGTATGTCATTTGCAACCTGATGCCAAAAAGAAAAAGAAAAAAGAAGAGAGGAGAAAGGAAAGTGATTTGATTGGAGAAAACATTACCATACCAGAGATATTTGAGACAAAGAGAAACCACATAAATGTAAGCAAGAAGAAAGTAGAGGAAGGAGAAGGCATAGTTAAAAAGAAGAAAAAGAAAGTAGAGTATGGAGACAAGAAAGTAAAGGCAAACCCAGTAATGGTTGTACAGAAAGTAAAGAAAATTAAGAAGGCAAAAACTGGTCAAAAGAAATTAAAAGACTTTGCAGGTAAGAAGACAAAGCCAAGTAGTTTGTCATCTTCCATCTTACAGGATGATTCTCTACCAGCTGAAGAAGACAATGTAGAACCAGATGTCACTGTTAAATCAAAGAGTGGCAAATCAAAGGATAGCAAAAGAAAATTAAGTGATTTTGGGCAGGGCAGTGCAGCTGTAAGTGATCAGTCAGTGTTACCATCTAAAGAACATGGTGTAATACCTGGCCATATCAATGTTAAACCCAAGAAGGGGAAGTCAGAGGAGGACAGAAATATACTTTATAGTTTTCAACAAATACCAGACAAGATCAGTGTTAAATCCAAGAAAGGCAAATCAAAGGAGAACAAAAAAAGATTAACTGCTAATGAGCATAGGTCAGACAAAACAAAGCCAGTTTTGTTGAGCAGTGAAGACAAGACCAAGTCAAGAATAATTAAAAATGTGTTGGCAGATCATCTGAAACCTGAACAAAATGTCTCCGGTTTTACAGTCATCAGTATGGAAGGTAAAGATGGGAGAGTGCCCAATTCATCTGGAGAAGCCTCCAAGACAATAGCAAGGAGACGAAAGGATTTCCTAAACTTTGGTGTACAGAGCCAAGACACTCAGTTAGTTGTAGCAAAGAGTGCATATTTGAAAGAGACTGTGAGAGACAGTGTTGCAAGTAATATTCTCACAGAGGAAAGTATAGGTAATTTCAGAACAGTTGAATGTGATGTTTGGGATGAAAGTGAAGAGAGTGACAGAGAATCTGAAAGTCTTGATATAAAGGCAGAGTCTGGTAGTGACATTGAATCTGATGATGATCACTGTGTGGTGAAGGTTGAAACTATGAAGGAGGAATACGAAAGTGACAATGACAATGATGAGCTGAGAGAGATCATGAGCCACTTATCAACGAAGAAGGAATCTGAAAGTGACAGTGATGAAACAAAGGAGACCATGAGTCACTTTCCAATGAAAGAAGAACCTGAGAGTGATGATGAGGAGAGAGTGAATATTACTGCAAAAGATGAGATAGGAAGTGACACCAGTGAAGAGAAGGTGAACATGGCTGATATAATGAAAATGTTACAAACCAAAACTGACAGTGACAGTGATGAAGAACTAGAGGAAAATCAGGATAGGCCTATAAACTTAGAAACAGTCCGGAAATGTGATGCCAGTGGAGGGGAAATAAAAATCAGAAACCTGAAAGAAGAATCAAGTAAGAGTGAAGCTGAATCTCTTGTATTACCAGTATTTAAAAATGAAACTAATAGGAAGAAAGACAAATGCTTAAGGATCATAACATCAGAGAGGCAAGATTCTGATTCAGATGAGGATGACAGTGAAACAGATAAAAGTACAGATGATGATGATGATGGTAGCACCAGAGAGTATAAACACAAAGTACTAAGGAAGTATGCTGCAAAGAGAGGTGAATCAGACAGCTCAGGTGATGAAGAGGAACCTGAGTGTAAGATAGATGAAAATGAAAGCAGTGTAGTCAGTAACAAAAGCTATCCAAAACAAAAGAGAGCTGCATCCTCCCATGTAAGACAATCTAAGGATGGAAGAGGCTTCATTAGAGATTCTGAAAAGGCACTGAGTAATGTGGATGGGAGCTGTGAAGTTCATAATGACAGCATTGAAATTGTTTATGAGGACACACTTCTAGCAAGGAATGGAACAGCACTGAAACCTAAACCTTCTCCTGGTAATCTTAAAAAGTTGGGGAAAATAAAGGATATGTCAGCTAAAGCTCATACAGGTATGCATAAAGTATCAAAGAAAAATGCCAGAGGTGTAAATGCAAATGGGCTTGATGTGAGGATAGAAAAGAATGAAGTAGTTGAAAGTGATTATGTGTTAGAAAATGAGTTTCGGCCAGTCAGAGATGATGATGAGAAGGATGAAGTTCACTTAGATGATGACAGAAGTGAAAATAGTTTTGAAGGAACGGTGTGTGAGGTTAAGAATGAAGGTAGTTACACTGAATCACTCAAAGAAAAAACACAGCGAAGTGGAAGTGCTAGAAATGCTGATGATTCTGATTCAGACCTCAAGATTATTTCAGTGAAGGAGGCACCTATACCTAGGGTCTCAAGAAGGAGGCGGAGGCACAGTGACTGGAGTGACATTGATGAGGCATCGGGTTCAGAGGATGACATTGTTCCCTGTGATGAAAAAACCAAGATGTTCACTGATGAGGAGACCCAGGCCTACCACAAAAAGCTCAAGGCTGCGGAAATACAGAGGAAAGTTGAAAAAATAATTAAGCAGGAAGAAGAGGTCCTGAAATGGAAGGAAAAGCAGCATGATATAGATCAAGATGCAACCCAAAAGAAAACAGATTATTCAGATTCAGTGCTGTCTCAAGCAGATCATAAATCTGATGGGAATTCAGTAAATCGGATGTTTAATAACCTTTATAGATCTAATACCTCAGTTCCAAAAGGAAGCAGTCATCAAGATCGTACTCAGAATGACAAGGAAGCATGTACCCTTATTGGTGACGTTAATAAAAACAGAGACTCTGAAGAATCAAATGATGTTCAAGATACCGGTACTACAAGAGAAAGCAAGGAAGATGATGTCAGAAGTATTGCAGCAAGTCAAAGTTACTTATGTGCTGATGGATGCAGTCAGTCTCTTCCATCCGTGAACTCTGTAGATGATGAAGAAGTAGATGAAATATCAAGTTCTGACACAGAGAAAGATATTGAGATTGTCCTACAGACTATTTTGAAGGACACTGGTCGGAAAACGAGCATCCAGGGTCTGCGAGAGATCCTTCTAAATGATATACATGTTAAAGAGGAGCCAGTAGATAGTGAGGAAGAGGAAGATCCCAAAGACAAAGACAGCCCTCGACGTTCTTCCCTCGTGGATAAAGCACTTAAGGTGTCAAATTACCTGATTCGTGAATATGGTGGAGATTCCAGAGATGTGGAGAAGGAAGATCCCCATAATAAAAAAGAAGACCCCCAAATTGAGAAGAAAGATCCCTCATATGAAAAGGAGGAACTCCTAAATGAAAAAGATCCCCCAAATGATCAGGGAATTCCTCCAAATGGTAAGGGAGATCCCCCAAATGAAAAGGAAAATCCCCCAAATGAAAAGAAAGATCCCCCAAATGAAAAGGAAGGTCTTAAAAATGAAAAAGGTCCCCCAAATGACAAGGAAGATCCCCCAGATGAAAAGGAAGGTCACCCATATGAAAAGGAGGATCCCCCTAATGAAAAAGAAGGTCCCCCAAATGACAAGGAAGATCCCCCAGATGAAAAGGAAGGTCTCCAAAATGAAAAAGGTCCCCCAAATGACAAGGAAGATCCCCCAGATGAAAAGGAAGGTCTCCAAAATGAAAAAGAAGGTCCCTCAAATGACAAGGAAGGTCCCCTAGATGAAAAAGGTCCCTCAAATGAAAAGGAGGGTCCCCCAAATGAAAAGGAAAATCCCTCAAATGAAAACATAGGTCTTCCATATGAAAAGGAAGATCCCACAAATGAAAAGGAAGATCTCATAAATGAAAAGGAAGATCCCACAAATGAAAAGGAAGATCCCACAAATGAAAAGGAAGATCTCATAAATGAAAAGGAAGATCCCACAAATGAAAAGGAAGATGGTACCACAAATGAAAAGGAAGATACCACAAATGAAAAGGAAGTTCCCAAGAATAAAAAGGAAGGTCCCCTAAATGAAGATGGCCCTCAGCATTTTTCCCTCATGACTGTGGAACAAAAGGAAATGAGTACTGGTAACCAGAAATTTGGATGTGATGGTGAGCATCTTGAAAATCCTGAAAGTACTGAAACTGTGGAGGATGCCCCCAAAGCAGACACTCCTATGAAAGGTACATGTAAGGCATCTGATGGAACTGCTGTCATCAATACTAGCCGAGAAAAATCTGTAGTTGAAGGTGGTGATGAAACCTCTTTGCAGAATGGTATGGATGGTGAGGGTAGAAGTGATGGAACAAAAAACTCTGTGGAAGATGGGAAGGTTGAGTACTTTTACAAGAAGCTTGTTGATGGCATTTGTGGTATGGAAAATGACAGTCAAAGATCTGATGTTGATAAATTAGATGAATGTCTTGAAAGTGAGCATGAAATATCTGGTTATGAAGATGCTGAGATGATGGCAGATAAAGAAGTGAATGCTGAAGCTGAGAACAAGAATAATGAAATGAGTCATGAGGCAGATATGATTACAGAGGAAAACTTGGTGAAAAATGGCACTAAGTCTGAAACTAAGCAATTACAAGGTGTCAGTATCACTGACTCCAAATTAACAAATAGGGAAAGTACTGAGAAACAGAGAAATCAGTATACAGATGAAGTGATGCATGAGGAAACTGGTACTGGTATTGGCAAAGATGCCAAGACTTGCAAAGCTAGTGATTATGAGACAGAGGATGCAGGGTCTTCAATTATACCTTTGGTTGAAAGGAATGTATCTTCAGAAATTGAGCTAGTAGAACTCCCTACAGAGAGTTGTAGCTCACATTCCTCAAAAATTGCTCACTCAGACTCCTGTGAAGTTGAGAAAGTTTGTTTAGAAACTACCAGCAAAAACGTTCCTGATTCAGGTAGTTACCCTACCAATGTGACCGTTGGAGTAGAACCAGTAGATGAGGAATCAGACATTGATTTTGTAATAAAAAATATTGGGAATGAATCATTAGTTGAAGAATCAAAAGAAGAGTTCATGACAGGGGGAGATGAAGCTTATGAAGCTGGCAGTGATGCCTCGGAGGACCCCATACCCAAAGTTAAGAGGCGGACTCGCAACTTAAGGAAAACTTGTGTGTCTTGTGAATTAAATGAAGTTTCAGACTCGGATGTGTCACCAGCAAGGAAGAGACGACGCAGGAGGACCTTAGAAATAACTGGAATGACCTGCCAGAAATCACAGAGGAGTCTTAACACCAGTCAGGCACAAGGATTAGGAGCCACATGCAGTGAGAATGAGAGCGCAAAGTATAAATCTGTAAGTACAAAAACTAGTGATGGTACTTCAGGTGCTGTCATTAGCACAAGGAGCCAGAACAGGCAAACTTTGTCTTCTTCAGATTCTGAAATTTTGTTCCGGACTAGTAAAGGGCAGCGTGCATTAATATCCACATGCTTTAATCTACATCACTCTGATAAAAGCACATCTGTGGATCTTTTTGCTAAAGCTGGACTTTGTGGTGAAACTGAAAATTCAGAAATGCAGCGGAATTTGGTTAATAGTAACTTCAGTTTGAAAAATGATGCAGAAAATATCAGTGACCAAAACAACACAAGTTCAAATAATTTAAGTTCACAGCAACTACGAGAAGAAATCAAATACAAAAAGAAGGGTAATGAAAGTGATGATGGTGGCAGCTGTTTGGAAAAGATTGTCAAAGATCAAGAGCTCGTAACTCATGGTGGTGACAGCTGTTGTGATGTCAGATCAGAGTACGTAAGCAGAGGAGAAATGTCTAGTGGAATAGAAACTGAAGAAGATGAATGCATTACTGATAATATGAATGATAATTTGAATCATTCCACGGAGTATTTGGAGGAGGAAGAGGGAGAGGAGTTGGAGGTTCTCTCTACATCTGGTCTGGAGGGCAATGATGAATTTTTGTACTATAATGACTCTCCCAAACTTAGCAGTGATGGCAGTGTCAAGGAGGTTAGTTCTCGAGTTTCTCCCAAGACACTAACATACTCCTTAGGCAGACTGTCACGTGTAAAGGGTGATAAGAAAGATAGTCTAGATAGTAATAAGCGTGATTCTGCCCTCCTCCCTGCCATTCCACACCTAAAAGCTAACTGTGTATCCAAGACTGTATTAACCAAAGAGCTAATTATCAGCCCTGAGGTTAGCGATGAAGAATGTGAACTTATGTCACCAGCTGCCAGTGATGATCTTGAGATAGGAAGCAGTGAAGGTCAGCTCTGTGGCTCCGAAGTAAACAAAAAACAGCTGTCCCTCATCAACATGCAAGGATGGGGGGCAAGGAGAAACAGTGGAGGCATCAGGTCCCCACAGAAGATGATACCTGAGGAACAAGATGAGAGTACGCCACTCAGGAAATCCAGTAGATCTGTTGCTAAATCCAGGAGCCTGCTCAGTACTAATTCATCCCAGGAAAGATCAAGGTCTAGGAGCCAGGGTGCACCTGGAACACCAGGGAAAGGTAGTTCAGTCAGAAAGCAAGCCAAAGGCACCGAAAGTGTCAGTGTCTGTGATTTTGGGTTAGATTTAGAGGCAGAGATTTTGGGGAAGAATTTGAGAAGCAGTAAGTCTGCAGGAAACAGCTGGGAAGCAGTTGCCCAAAGTTCTTCTGCAAAGCCTGGCAGACATTCTAGTGGCAGTATATCTGATAGTAATGTGACAGTATCATCAGATTTAAAAGAAAACCCTGTTTGTAAAACTAAGGAAAATGTAGGGAATGTTAGCAACATGACAGCAGCTTCTCAGTCCCTTAGAATCACTAGGAGTAACAGGCGAAAGGAAGCAGAATCAGATTCTTCACTTACAGATGCAGAATCAGAGAAAGTGTGTAAGACTGAGGGAACATTGTCAAAAATGCTTACTGAAGAACCCTGTGAGAGTAAGGAAAATTCCGCATCAACTAATACTCTACCTGTCAAAGTATCGGCCATTACAAAAAGTCTCATCATGAAGGATGTTGCACAGAACAACACACAGAGCAAAGTCTCACCATCAGAGGAACACAGGAGAATGACTGAAAACCAGTGCTCAGAAAAAGAGGAGTCTGAAGTGCATGGTAGAGAGGTAAATAATGGTGTCCCTGAAGTGGATGTGGCAATTATAACTGCATCATCCCAGACTTCACCCAGCCCTGTGAGACGCAGTGCCAGATTGAGAGCCAGATCCATGACGCCTTCCTCGAGAATAGAGGTAAATAAAGCCAGACTTGGTTTACAGTTTGATAAGTTTGGTTTGGAAAGGAAATGAGTTATCTGAAAGGAGCTTGTTGAGTTATGTTGAGAGACAGGCAAACAAATCAGGAAGTTAAGGAGGATATTGATAATGATGTGGGTGTGCTAGAAAGTGGTACGGGCACCAAGAGATAGTCTGGCCATGTGGAGTATGGAGAATGAGATGAGAGGCTGACTAGGAGAATTGTATGTGAGAAATGTTGAGGGGGGAGGGAGAGACTGGGTGGAGAGATTTATAAGTGAGGGTGGTTTGAGTTGGAAGGAGGGCAGCTTGGTAGCAGAGGACAGTGAAATAGCAGTTTTTTCATGGCCACCACCTCTGGGATTAAGTGTTTAGTTATACCGTACTGTAGGTAAATAGATAGATACATGAATAAATTTTTGTTAGAAGTGTTGTCTTACATATTCTGTAGTAATGTTTGATATGTGTAGTACCTGATAGGGTGAGACTTCTCCAGTTACAGTAAAACCATGGTTGTTCAGAAAACTAGGCAACAGGTGTCAGAATAACATAACTGTGAACTTCCTTACTAGCATATAGCTGGTCTAGTCTGTGAAAAGCAAAGAATATGTAGTAATAGTTGTTGAGTGACAGGATTCATAGTCCCTGTTACTGGACATTGTTTTAATAGCTTCCATTGTCCTACCATGTGGATTTTATCCCTCATATGTTGTAATTTTGGATAAGATTATGATAGTTATTGGAAAATTGACTGCAGCAATATTGTGGATGGTTACAGGCAATCCTTTTTTACAATGTAGGATAAGTGTTGGCAGAATACTGCTTTAAGTGAAGTAAAGTGAATTATAGTTTTTATTCATGATGAGGTCAGAAGCAAAAACACTTATTTCTGACTTCAAAGAACATTCATAATGAATCACAAGCAACTTCAATTGAGAAAAACTACCGTTAGTAATTCAACAGTAACCCTCACCTTAAATGTTGAGACTAATTAGCCAGGCCCTGAGCCTATAGTGTTCTGACAGGGCAAAAAAAAATGACAGGATGATGATGATGATGATGAACATTATAATGAAACAACTTCCAAAGGAAATCAACTGTATCTACAGTATTTTACAAAGTACATTGTGGTAGGTGGGGGCGCTCACCATCCACTCACTCGATGTAGTGCTGCTCTCGGGTGTCTGCCCTTTCCTCTCCTCCATCCTTCTTTCCTTCCATTCTCTTCTGTCTTTCTTTCCTTCATTCTTTCCTTGTCCTTCTGCCTACGGGTGACTTTACACTCCTTCTTCTGTCTTTCTTTCCTTCATTCTTTCCTCTTCCTTCTGCCTGTGGGTGACTCTACACTGAGTGACAAGCCAAATGGTTTCCTGTACACCAGGAAAGCATTTACTATGCTGGGTGGTAACCATATAACCAGATTTTGGCACCTTGTGGTTTTAGTGGGTAATTATTGCGCTCCAGTCGGATTGAACCGGTGAAGGTTTATATCCAAGGGGTGGTTGGGGTTGATTGCTCATGTAATACCACTCAGGGATGAGTGAGGCTGGTCACCCTCATCTTATATGTCAGGACCAACTGCCTAGCCCCAGGCTCCTACGCTCCTCATGGGGCAATGTAGGATTGGATGATGGATGGATGGACATTCATTGGAAAGCTACTTTGCATTTAACACATCTGTGGTTATACCTACCTTAATTTACACAGTACATTCATTGGAAAACTACTTTGCATTTAACATATCTATGGTTATATTTTTGTCAGAGTACAAGGATCAAGAGAAAGTTCAGCCTTACACCAGTGAGAGCATCCTCAAGACTCCAGGCACGAACAGCAGAAGAGACAATATCAGGTAATGTAGTCTTAGGGTTGTACTTTTGTGCTGAGGAGGCTTTTATTATATTCTGTTTATAAATTTCATCCCTCCCTCCTGAAATGATAGTGGACTGTGCAAGGGCAGCTTTAGCCAGCAATCCACCTCATTTATGTTCAGATAAGCCTGGGACAACAACTACTTTACTACTTTATTATACTGTAATGACATGCTTTATCCTGATCTTGCTGCCAGTTGACAGTTTAACTCAAGAAAGGTTTTCTTGAAAAGGCCAGTGGAGACTCTTAACTGTTTCACTGTACAGGTCTCTAAAGGTGAGTAAAATCATCTGGCAGTATTTGTTGTTAAGTAACCCCAGTGTGTCTGGTTTAGCGGACCTTTCAACCACAGGCAAGCAGTTGCCCCTGCAGGGCCATTCCATGCAATGAATTAATGCTTCCTTGTGGTGGACAGCGACTCGCCACAGCAAGGTGCCGTGAAGAGTTTAAAGGTGACATTCCCAGATGGATGTCACGTCTGTGTCTCCACACCCAGTTAATGTGGGTACCATACTAGGCTTCATAACACTCCATTATTTACTGATATTGTTTTTACCCTGTGTTGTAAATGATTTCTTGGGGTACAGGAAACCTTTAGGCTTTTCATTATGTAGAGCCACCTGAAGTGGAAAGTATATTAATAAAAAGACACAGGAAGTATGGAAGGAATAGGAAGAGAGGAGGGCAGACGGAGAATTATAAAGATGAAGGAAGGAGAGAGGGATGGCATTGATAATGAACATTTCCATCTATCTATTGCCAGACGCCTCAATCCTGTTTGGGGTGGCCACAAACAAATCGCCTATACATCACCCTGTCCTCCGCCATTTCACTGCACTGCTCCCAACTCACACCTCCCTCTCTCATATACCTCTCCACCCCATCCCTCCATCTCATCCTCGGCCTCCCCCTCCCTCTTTCCCCCTCCACCTCACTCACATACACTCTCTTCGTCAGTCTTTCACCCTCCATCCTCTCCACATGGCCAAACCACCTCAGTGTGTTCCTCATAACGCTTCCTATCACATCTACATCCACACCACAACGCTCCTTTATATCCTCATTCGTCAGCCTGTCTCTCCATGTGACCCCACAGGCTCCTCTTAAATAACTCATTTCCACTGCTGTCACTCTTGACTTGTGTCCTTCCAACAACGTCCAAGCTTCACTTCCATACGTTAGAGTTGGTATCACAATACTGTCATATAGTAACTTTTTCACTTCCATGCTCACTTCCCTGTTTCTTATCACTGCTTTCAAGGAACCAGCAACTTTTCTTCCCTGCTGTACCCTTTCAAGCACTTCACCCTCCAAACCTCCATCCTTACTCATCACACTAGCCAAGTACTTAAACATACTCACATTTTCCAATTCCTCACCGTTCAACCTCGCTGTACATTCACTGACTTCACCTCTCTCAAAGACCATCACTTTACTCTTCCCTACAGTTATGAATGGAATATCTCAAATTTGTTGTATGCGAATGATGCAGTGCTACTTGCAAATACCGCACAAGAACTTGGTAGACTTGTGCAGAGTTTTGCCATTGTCTGTGAGTGTCGTGCCTTGAAAGTAAATGCAGAAAAGAGTAAAGTGATGGTTATTGAGAGAAGGTAAATCCCAGTGTGATGTTACAGTGAATGGAGAGAGACTGGAATTGGTGAGAGAGTTCAAATACCTGGGTACAGTGATAGAAAAGAGAGGAAAATTTGCAAACGAAGTGGAAAGTAGGGTGACACAAGGAAGGAAAGCATCTGGTGCTATGAAGGCCATGATTAGAAACAGAGGCTTGAGTGTTGCAGCTGCACGAGGCTTACGTGAAGGAGTGTTAGTGCCAGCTTTAACATATGGATGCGAGACTATGGTGTGGCATGAAAATGAAAAGAGTGAGACCAATGGAGATAGGACTGCTGAGGAATGTATATGGAGTGCAGAGAGTGGATAGGATATGAAATAATGTGATTTGTGAAAGATGTTGAGTGAGGAAGTCTGTGGACACAAGACTCGGAGAGAGTGTACTGAGATGATATGGTCATGTAGAGAGAATGGATAACCATATAGTGGTGAAAAAGGTATATCTGAGCGAACTTGAAGCAGGAATGAGGTGAGGTAGGCCAAGGAGAAGGTGGAGAGATATGGTGGATGAAGTTTATAATAAACAAAAACAATTTTTTTTTCACTACTCCTCCATGTAAACTTATGCATGGCCCTACGCAAAGATGGCGAGAGAGAGATTATTATTATTATTATTTTTTTTTTTACCAGATAATGCCCTGGATGTTTATCTTCAAGTTTATAATAAACTTTTTTTTTTTCACACCATGGGGTGGGATAAAAAGAGGTAATTGTGCAATCCACGGGTTGATGTGTCAGCGTCCAGATTGACTCAGATACATTTAAGTGAAGCTACAGAATGTGGTGAGTGTTTTTGGTGTATCAGATAGAGCCAGGATTTTGGGGGCTTGAATGTTCAGTGAATGGAAGCATGGCCCATTGGACTGGGCAAACTCAGGCTGTCTGGATGTGCCACTCCTTACCCTGCTCTAGGGTGGGAAAGGAGGTCTGGATGATGATGATGAGGAGGAGGAAGAAGTACACAGCAGTAGGAAGGAAGAAGTAGGCAGCACTACAGCAAGTGTGTGGATGATAGTTGCCACCACCTACCACTCCTGGTGGTAGTAAAAATAGAATGTAAAATCCTCCTTCTGGGATTAAGGCATCTAGCTATAGATAGATAGACTTTATTAGTGCATGGTAGCCCAGTGGATTAAAACACTCCAAATTACAATTCTCATTGTAAGTCAGGGATAAGTTCCAGTACCACTGTATCACATCTTTCCATACAACTTTTACTGTAAATTAGGGGGACTGGCATACGCTGATAATTCCACTCTTCATCATTCCATTCAGTTCCTGCAATGACCATCTCAGCAGTTACTTAACAAACAAGGGATGAGGCTGTGGCATGCCTAATGGCTGACTTGCTTAAAAATAATCTGGTTTTCAGTGCACCAAAGACTCAGTTCTTACACCTATCAACCCGACAGAATCATCCACAGGAGTACCCACTAATGTTTAATAATACCCAGCTTGATCCTGCATCATCCTTAAACGTACCTGAAGTTTCATCATAGAAAGATTACATCTTTTGTTAAGTCTGCATCCAAGAGATTAGATGTATTAAGCCAACTCAGTACCTGCTTTACCCCTGTACAGTTGTTGACTTTATACATGGGTTTTATTTGTCCTTGGTTAGAGTACAACTCGTGTGGGGAGGCTCCCCACATACAGCACTTCTCAACAAGGTGGAATCAAAGACTTTTCGTCTCATTAACTCTCCTCCGCATACTGGCCCCCTTCAACCACTGTCTCTTCGCTGCACTGTTGCATCTTCATCTCATTTCCATCGCAGAGTCAATGGTCACTGCTTCTCTGAACTGTCTGCTTGCATCCCTCCACCTCTATGACAGGCGCGTAGCACCTGTCTAGCAACAAACTCTCATCTTATGCAAGAGTTAACTGTTACTCCCAGTCCTTCATTTATGTAAAAAGTCAGCTCTTGAACTGCCTCCCTCTGTCTGTATTTCCTGCTTCCTATGATCTCCAGTCTTACAAACACAGTATGTCCAGGCATCTCAAAATGAACGGATCTTGAATTTGGCATTCTGTTGTATATTTTTGTTTCTTTCTTGGAATTGTTTGCAGACTCCTAGCCTTTGGTTTGTTCTTCCTTGCATTAAAAAAAAAATAAGTGGTGGTGGTGGTGGTGATATTATGTCCTCCAACAGAACACCCAGAATCTGCAGACTCTGCCTGTTGTATGAATCAGGAAACCCCTGTTAAGTCAACCCGCAGCAGACGAGTTTCCGGCACACCTTCCTCCTCTCTAGTGAGGACCAGACGCCATTGGAGGAGAACCGTATCAGAGGGATGTTATTTCTCTGAGGTGGACTCTTCGGATTCTGATGCCTCCACAGTTGATCACAAACAAGGCAAGTACAAGCATTCCACATTTTAGGGCAGTGATGTGGTCCATAACTTCACCCTTTTTACTTAACGGGGCATAATATTTCTATCTCTCCATCTTGAATGCTGATTTGTAAGAATAGCCTAATACTAGATCATGATGGTAGTCACCAAGACATGGCATGGAAAGTACTGTATATAGAGTGATAACATTGTCTCTTTCTGTTACAGGGCTATCTGAAATAAGTTACCAGAGGTTGAAAATCTGTGCCAAGTTAAGGTGAATGGACTTATCAGTACTGAAGAGGGACACCTTTCCCATGATGGCACTAATATAACTGGTTGGCTAAGCTGCCCAATTCTATAGGTAACCCTCAGCACCCTCCCTGTCCCCCCAAAGATGGTGGACCTTCAGAGTGCAGTACTGGGTTCACATTCAGATGAGCCTGGCATTGCTGACTGACTGTTTATCTATAACTACGGGAGATGCCTTAATCCTGGAGTCCAGGAGGGGATGGTCTCAAACAAATTGCTACCACCTCTGGGAATAAGGCATCTGGCTAGTGATGGATAGATAGATATGGAAAACAAAAGAAATTTGTTAGACCACATCCTTGACTACAGTGAAGACTAATGTTGTAAATTTGGGGCAATAGACAAATCGCCTGAATATGTAGCACTAGAATTCTGATGCCTGATGCCCCCATAATTGATATTAAACAACAGATGCTAGTTATGTGATTCTCTGATACTTATACATGATTTTTACATTTTCTCTGCAAAAGGAGGGAATGCAGTATATTGCTACATACAGAGTGGCTCCTAAGCAGTATGGTAAGGTTGGGGACAGATGCCATATGGCACTTATCTGTGGTGCTTATCTCTGTAATATGGGCTTTTGAGCCTGTGGTGGGTTTTTCACCCAATATCCTGAGATACAGGACCACTACATCATCCAAGTTACCACAGTTACCTCCCCTAGGTACTCATTGGTACAGGCCATTTCCTTAGGCCTGTAGCTATTTACAAGTAAAAGAAAGCTCATGGGATAAAGAGATGCCTCAGGACGTTTTTTTTTTTTCTTTGTTGTAAATCTTATGAAATAATTTGCATTTACTAACAAATTTTGCATTAAAGGCAACACACTTATGCTCGAATGTGAGTGCTTGATTGAAACAGGCAAATATTTCAGCCAGCATCCTAACCAACCAGCTCACTCATATCTGGTAACCTTACGTAACCATCTTAACTACATCAGCCTATCAGTTTATTCTGATGTAAAAATGAATTGTATTTTTCAATAAAGGACTTAAGTGATTGCATATACTTGGTAAAGATTTTTTTTTTTTTTTTTTTTTTTTTTCTGTAACTCGCTGCGTAAGAGAACACTAAAGCTAATGAAAAATAAACCTATCTAACCATTTACCAACACTGACCCAACTCTATGTGTAATTTTTGTCATGTAATATAATATTCTATGTACACTGTTTCTTATTCGACATTTAATTCATGATTTTTCATGGGCAAGATTGTCACACAAGGATGTTGGTTAGAGGCAGCTTACTGGCTTGCACACAAACTTTCAAAGAGATGCCGTTTAAAAAATCTATTGAGAAAGTACACAGGTAGTCAGAAATAAACCAGGAAGCACAATTTATTCTCTTCAATATTACATGCCACGCCGCCACTATGGAAGTTTTTGTTTACTCGTATTCATTTCAGAATCCATCAGTCTTGTAAAATTTTATGAACAGCCTTGTATTTCTCATATATTTTAGCCTGCTAAGGAAAATTTCATTCCTGAATTGTTCAGTGTTTTTAAACTGTAAAACCGGCTATCGTATTTAAGAATATTCATGTTTGTTGCACGAAAGGGGGGTCTCTTGTGGCTTTTATCCTCCTGTCACATTCCAATACTATTTTACGCCATACCAAGCAGATGAACGTCTGGCGTGAACAGGAAATTTATTTATGGTACGAAACACGGGAACGTCAGACGCTCATATTCGGCAATACTGGCGTTTAGTTTTTATAGTACGGCCCAAAGGGTGGATGGAAGTCAAGTGACACCAGCTGCCCACACCAGGATTCGAACCCTGGCACTAACGCAGCTTTGCAGTCAGCAGTGGTATCCACTTAGCCACCATGGTGTATCAGTCTGCTGGTATGGGCATAGATGTAGTAATGGGAGTAAGAAATGAATAAATGATACAAGTTAGACAGTGATAATGCCAAGCCATCCCTACAACACATGAGAAAGCAGCTGGCAGAGTGGAAGAGGCGAGTAATACGGTATATGGACCACTCTGTGCATACAGTATAGCTCTATAGGCCAAGCAGTGCAGTCTGACAAGTGATTACCATTTGTCATCTGCATTTTAGTTTCCTTCTGTACAGTATTAGAACAGTATGTTGCAAAACATTTAGTGCTTATGGTGCTGCAATTTCTGCTTCTTTATTTCAGGAGGAATGCCAGATGATGAGACAAGATCATTAAGACATCGGCCAGTGCAGCTTAAAAAATAATTGGAAGAAGTGGATGATCAGTAAATTTACATGGAGAATGGTTGTGCTTGATGGAAGTACAGCATGACATGACAAAACAGGACGACATGTATGTGAGATAAAGGCACCATTGTCTTATTTGTGTCACTTAGTATGATGCATTGTTCTGTAATTTTGCTGAACTGTAGTATGCAAAAACTGCATTCTTACATATGGGTTTGGGCAGTAAGATATGAAAGTTACAGCTGTTTTATCATTCTTGTATCATTTGGTATGATGCATTGCCATGTAATTTTGCTGCAATAGAGAAAAACTTCATTTGTACAGCTGAGTCAGGGCAGTAATATATGGAAGTTGCAGCTGTACAGTAAGCCTGACCCTGTTGATGTCATGGACACACTAGGGTATGTGTTCAGGCTAAATCCAAATAGTTTTATTCAGATAAGGGAAGTTTGAGCATTCCAAGAGTTAATTCAGATAGTTTTCAACCCCTTGATTGCTGGAATATCCCTTAGCTGAACAAAATCATCTTGTGGCACACTAGGTGAAATAATGTAATTTCACCATACAAGGCATAAGGGTTAAATATTAAATTGTAGAGGGGAAGACAAGTTTCTTGTTTTTTTTACATATTCTGAAGCATGACTCTGTCTGTCAGTCTGTCTACCTCTCTGTCAATCTCTGTCTAAAAGGCTATTGCCAGATACCTTAAACCCAGAAAGGATAGCCACAAACAAATCTCTTCCATGTCACGTCACCCTGTCATCCACCATCAGGCTGGCCTTCCTCCAGCTCACACCATCCTTATTCGTATATATTTCCTCCCAATCTTTTCACCTCTTTCTCAGTCTCCCTGTTGCTGTGACTTTTCCTCTGTGAGTGTTCATGGAGCATTGTTTCTCCTTTGTTTCTTGCTCCTAGTGAGATCAAAGAGCCTTTCTTTGGTTTTGATAAGAGAAATTATGTATGGGTATCAATGATGGTCGAGTTATGGAATATTGTGCCAGTGCCATTAAGATAGATCAACCTCAGATTTTGCTACCTTATAGTTTCAGTGATGAGTACCGTACAGTACATTAAAATTCCTACTATCTAGTAATACAGCCAGAGCCCCTATGAATAAGGGGAATTTATGAATAATGCAGTTATAACCCCCTCCCCCCCAAAAAAAAGGCATACTAAAGCCCAATAAATTAACACAAAACATGAATGTAAAATATGGGTAAACATAATATTGTACAGTATTTGCACTCGCCACTGCTGGTCAGACATCGTGTTATTTTTCCCATGTAGTTGTGGCAGAGAGAAGATGATTACACATCCTGGTATGGATAAAAGTGCAATACTGATATAGTAATGAACTTATGAATATTAGGAAATTTATTGTTATGGAATATGAAGTACCGGTAACTGATGTTTTCTGTTCGTCACAGTTAAACCTTTCATTTTAATTATGTACTCTTTTATTTATTTTTTTTATATCCAGACCAACCTGCTCACTTTAGGATAGAATTTTTTATTTGGATGGATAGAATTATTAATTTGGAAGGATTACGTATTCTAGATTATTTTATTTACTTTTGGATTGCATTTCTGAATTGGAACTGTTAGACACATCCTTCTTGAACCCCCTTCACTGCTAGAGGAATAAAAAAGTAAATACAGGGAAGAATAAAAGTAAACAATATACTGTATCATTGGAGTAAATGGTTTATTTAACATTGCATAACCTGTGGTGGAATCATTAGTTAATATTTCTACCAGATGGCCTTTTTTTCAATTTGTGTAGGTTGTGGTAGGTTGGGGCACTCACCATCCACTCACTCAATGTAGTGCTGCTCTCGGGTGTCTGCCCTTTCCTCTCCTCCATCCTTCTTTCCTTCCATCCCCTTCTGTCTTTCTTTCCTTGTCTTTCTGCCTGCAGGTGACTTTACACTCCCTCTTCTGTCTTTCATTCCTTCAGTCTTTCCTCTTCCTTCTGCCTGTGGGTGATTCTACACTGAGTGACAAGCCAAATGGTTTCCTGTACACCAGGAAACCATGTACTACGCTGGATGGTAACCATATAACCAAATTTTGGCGCCTGGTGGTTTAGTGGGTAATTATTGTGCTCCAGTCGGATTGAGCCGTTGAAGGTTTATATCCAAGGGGTGATTGGGGTTTATTGCTCACATAATGCCACTCAGGGATGAGGTTTGTCACTCTCATCTTAAATGTCAGGACCAACTGCCTAGCCCTGGGCTTCTATGCTCCTCATGGGGCAACGTAGGATTGGATGATGGATGGATTTTGATAATCCTTTCCATGCTGTGGTATTCTGTAAATAAATGAATCTGAAAGTCAGCTGAGAGAGGAGGTTATGGTGTTCTATTTGGAGAGTGAAGCAATGTGTATAAGTTGTACAGTATGTGGTGAATGATTTATCTTGGACAGTAGGTTTCTCAATTATGTAGGGTCATGAATGGGAGTTGGTTGGTCATCTACTGAATTACAGTAACCTGGTCTTAGGCTTCCCATACCTTGAAGAGTGTAGTATGGGATAGAGTGTTCCCCCCCCCCCCACTTTTTGTTTTTACTTGATCGTTAATCTTTTCCTGGGGCCCATATACAAATTGCCATTTTTAAAAAATCTTTCTCTGTAAGTACACTAGCATTTTACTCAGACCAGCATCAAGTCATTTTGTTGATCTGAAACATGTGATAATTATTAAACATGTTTGACCTTTTGGTATCATGGCTTGATATACTTTTATAATATGGAATGTAGGCTGATTGCAGCTAACAGTTATAGGTGTTCCTACAGTAACTCAGAAATTAAGGGATTGCTTATGCCTTCTTATACCCAGTTTTAATGCCATACAGCTGCTATATAGAGGAATTGTAACAGTTTCAAAGCCCTGTGGAATATTGTTAATAATTGCAACTTTGCTTTTATTCTGAGTGTATGTGTAATGGTATGACAATCACAGGCATAAACAAGATTTCATGGACTTGAATGATAAGTCAGTTAGTTTGGCCCATTTAATTTGTATAGAGCAGACTTTTGTCTTTCTCTCTCTCTCTCTCTCTCCCCCCTTTGGATCTTTCCTCACACACTTTTAGGTTGGAAAGGTCAGGAGGAGGAGGATATAATGTTGCTGCTGCTGAAATGTATTATAAATGTTGTTGAAAAGAATGGTTGTATTCTAAGTAACTGTGAGGATATCATAACCCCTCATCCTTGGTTATCTGCCTTATTTATCTGTTCATCTCATTACACCTTGATATCCTCTTGTATGATACTGAATGAATGTGTGTATGTGTGTGTGTGTGTGTGTGAGAGAGAGAGAGAGAGACCTATTTCACTGGGAATGGTGTTGATTAGTTCTTCCTCTGTAGTGTTTGTTCTTGCTTTCTGAACCCTGCCTCACCTGATCATTTGGTGGGGGAAAAAAAAAAAAAAAAAAGTCATAATGATGACAGTGATGATGATGAGAATGTTTTCTTTCTGGACCCTGCCTCAACCTATCATTTTCTAGGATATAGAGGACACGATGTTAATTTTGATGATGATGGGAATGTCAAGGTGTAGTAAGAAAAAAAAAAATGGTTAGGTGGTGGTACTGTGAGGATTTATATGCCACTTACAATAAGACCTTTAGTATCATTTGTAGGTTGAGGTTCAGAGAAAGTGCCTTACATAAGTACTTAAGTACATACTGGTATATAGTGTTTTATATTTTTAGATTGTTTTACATTTTTAGATAGAGGATTAAGTCATGCCATTAATAGAGAAGCTTTTGGTATAATTTTATTACTGTATACAGTAATACCCCTCTGTTTTTGGCACTCATTGAGCCGATAGGCTGGCAGAATAATGGAACAGTCAGGAAGTTTGAACTTCATTGAAAGAGTGGACTGTTTAATGCTCACCACAGATTGCAAGTAGTATATTTGTTAAGTTGCTATTCTGATCCTTCTGGAAGTATCATTTAATCAGTTCAATTAGTAACTGTATTTATGACATACAGCCATATTCTGGTTGGCTTAGGAGGGTTTCTAAATATCTATCAATCTATTACCAGATGCCTTAATCCCGTAAGGGGTGGCCACAGACTAATCATCTCTACATCGCCCTGTCCTTTGTCATGTGACTGCCCTCTCCCCAACTCACACCCCCAGCTCTCATATATCTCTCCAGTCCTTCCTTCCAACTGATCTTTGGTTTCTCCCTCCTCCTCTCCCCATCCACCTCACTCACTAACCATCTTCAGTTCTTACACCTTTTCCCAAATTACATAGTTTGCATTGTAATTTTATTCCATTTTATGTATTCTGGATCTTTGTATCAACACAGGTTACAAAAGTAACACAGAAGAAAATGTCATTGTGCCAGGTGCAGAAATAGACTGATAAAGAACAAGTGCTTGGGAACCTTTGATGATGAAACAGAGAATGCATGAAATGGGAAAAGTATTCCCACTTATTGAAAAATTGTACCAGGTATCCCCAATAAAACAACTTTTCCAAATATAGATACCAGTATAATACTTCCACTGTCATTTTTTTTTTTTTTTTTTTTTTCCCATGATAACATATAATGTAATTTGCATAAATATTAAAGAATATAGTAGAGAAATTATTTTTAATACTGTAATCTGAAAAATCATATTACTTTACCATTAATAATGAAACATTGCATTGTATACGGTACTGTACTTGTATATACATTCACTTAATCCATATTTCATTAGCTTGGTAGGCTTTCTAGCACCTCTTCCTCGGCTTATATATTTTGGATTGACTACAGCACCTTTGCCTTGGTCTTGTACACCTTACTGGGGTACTGTAAAATGGGATTGATTGGCTTTAAGCTTTTTTTCCACAGTCATGTTCTAAGTGTTACAGGAGGCATCATAGCACCTTTTCCCAAGTGATTTATTAATGGACATTACACCACAGTATTGTGTGTTTTTGATGCAAAGTATGCCTATATCATAATGAAATAGGACAGTAATGCTAAGGTGTAACATACTGAATGAATTGCTAAAGAAAAAGTGTTCTAAATTCTCCAAAGCTGTTTAGAATATGACCGCTAAACACAAGTGCAGTAAGGTCCTAGGTTATGTCAGAGTTCCATTCCTGAGATGTGATATAAGTCGATTTTGTATGTAACTCGACTTTCTGACTGTACATCGTACATTTATACCTCAAGGGAGTTAGTTAGGGGGTGGGGAGGTGATGTGAAATATGGGGGACAAGGAATGCTGGATGGACAAGATGAGAAGGTGATGAATAGAAGAAGGGAGAAGGGAGGTAGGAGTGGGTGAAAAGGGGAGAAATGAAAGAAATTGAAGGAATAAGAGATGACAGGGAAAAAAGGAGGGGAGGGAGAGGAGAGAGGAATGGAGAAGGGGAAGAATATATCAAAGGAACGGGAAGGATGAAGGGAAGGGCAGAGAGAAAAAAAATGGGGGGGACAGGAAGCATGATGTGTGGAGGGAAGAGAAGGATAAATGGGTGTAGGAAGCTAGGAAAAGAGGGGAATAAAGGGAAGGGGAAAGAAGAGAGGAATGGGGAAGGGAACAAGTACCAGATGAGGGATTAAGGACTAGTGAGGAAATGGATAGGAAGGAAAAAGAATGAGGATGAGAGGGGGGGGATAATAGAGAGAGGAGGGAGTTATGAAAGGAAACAGGAATGGGGAAATGACATGGGATGAGCAAAGGAGGAGAGGAAATAAGGAAGGAGAAATGAGAAGAGAATACAGTGGAAGGAGACATCTCACAGCAGACGGTAACACTTTAAAACCCGCACTTCATGTGTATTTCTTCATTATTTTATTTTTTAAAAATTTCCTTGTAGCTGATTGTCGTAACCTCAAGATTGATGCAAGTCGAGTGACGTAACCTGGGACCTTACTGTACATCTACCCTATAGTAATTAAATGTACGGTGAATGCATGATAACCTAAATTATACAGTATGGTCTTTTGGATGAGCCAGGAACAGAGTACAGAAAACAGGAATATTTTGAGACCATAATAAAGAGGTGTCACTGTATCCTTAACCCCTTGAATCCAGTGTACAGTACTCATTTCAATTCCTTCAATTCGATGACATTATTTCCTGTTTTATTTGTGCTACCTTCGGGTGATTTTGTTCTGTTTTGAATATATATATATATATATATATTTTTTTAATGGAGTGGCTAGGTATAGTTTTCATTAATCCTATCACTACTGGTGATCTGATCTAGCTTGAATAAAATCATCTGGAGAGAGCAAGGATAAAATGAAAAATAAGTAATTGGATGGAATGGGCTAATCTGACTCCCACCAAATGATTTTTTGTAACTTGGAAGGATCTGTGGTAGTGAAGGGATTATGGAAGGCAATATCTGACCAATCCAGTTTGAAAAATTTCCATTTTTCCATCATCCAATCCTATGTTGCCCCAAGAGGAGCATAGGAGCCCGGGGCTAGGCTAGTTGGTCTTAATGTTTAAGATGAGAACGACCAGCCTCACTCATACCTGAGTGGTGTTATGTGACCAGTAAACCCCTACCACCCATTGAATATAAACAAATCCCAATAAAATAATGAGTTAGTACAAGTAAAATGCAAAATACACTGAGGTGGTTTGGACATGTGAAAAGAATGGAGAATGAAAGACTGACTAAGAGGGTGTATGTAGGTTAGGTGGAGGGAGGGCGAGGGATGGAGTAGAGAGGTAGGTATATGAGGGAGGGGGGGGTGAGTTGGGGGGAGGGTAGTCAAATGGTGGGTGACAGAGCGACTTGGAGGCGTTTTGTCTCCGGCCACCCTTTGCAGGATTAGGGTGTCGGGCTATAGATAGATAGATAGATAAAATGCAAAATAGATGATGGAATTCAAGGGGTTACTGTATTTGCTCTGAAACGCTTAATGATTGTTGTGCTGTCATGGTCAAATGTTGGAGCAGAGTAATTCTCTTGTACTGTGATATTTGATCAAGATTGAGAAGTCATGTCTGTATGTTCCTTTGTTGTTGACATTAATGCAGAGTTGTTCTAGTGTGTCCTCAAGGATCATAAAATCAGTTTTGTATAACAGTTGTTTTCTGTGTCCTTTGTATTATAGTGTTTTTTATTATTTTAGCCACCACTCAGATCATATACTGTTCCATTTTCTTTATGCTTTTAGGTGATGATTATCTAGCATAGAGAATTCTAGTAGTAGTGAAGTAGCTAAGGGAGTCTGTATTTAAACACTCCTGTTCAAAAATTCACTAATGAATGAAGACATTTGGTAATGACAAGAATAAGACAGAAAACACATCACAATGATGTGTAAGCCATAAAGCTGATGATGCAGTCATGTTACGTTCTTGCCCTCACTAGACAGATTCATTCAGTGATTCTTATTTAACATTAGAATGGAAGCTGATTAAGGCTAAAACTAGCCAGTTTACTTTGATATATCTACCGAGTTGTTTAAAATCATCTGGGAGTAGAAAGAATGAAATATAAAATCCGTCGTTGTAGTATAAGGGATTAAATAAAATAATGCCATGCTTCTTTATAGGAAACCCATTGTTGGGTTGGCCATGGTATAGCTTATATTATCTGTAGGCTGGAAACTTAATCAAGTGCTGACACCAGCTACAATAAAGGATTGGATGATAGATATAAGGATTAATAAAGGGATGTTTGTCCCTTTTCCTCGAGGACTGACTGAAGGGTTGAGAGGAAGGATGGAACTAGAATGTACTGGTGCTGTGATGAGGAGGGGTAGATTTGAGATGGTTAGGGCATGTTGAGAAGATGGAGGATAATGATTGCGCATGGCAGGTGAGAAGTGTGACCAAACAAGACCTACTGTAGGACAAGGTCAAAGAGCACGACCTCAGGGATAAGGAACTAAGTAGGGAGACTGCTAGAGGTTGAGTAATGTGGAGAAAAACCATTAAGTGACCAAGTCTGATGCATGCAAGCCTTTTTAAACTATACAATACATAAGTTCACCTTTTCCTGTAAATGGATCTTGCCCACTCCTTTCTGTCATGGAAAACAGACAAGAATGTGATGGTGATGTTGCATAGTCACAATGTAGCTGCTCAAGGAGTGATGGCATGACATTAACCCATTAGTGCCCAGTGTCCTCAATATAGGACGGAACTGGGCATTTTCAAAATTTAATAAGGAAGGGAACCCTGGGGTAGGGACCTATGAGTTTCGCGCCTATGAGCCGACAAGCGGAGGGCGGTACGCCTAGCACCCTTCCAGCAAAATCCCTCGCACAAGAAATCTGGAAGCCAATGGGTTAAAGACTAGAAGGGTAGGTGAATAAATGAGCAGATCTGAGAGGCCTGTGGTTTTGTGATGGATGCAGTAGTAGTAATAGGTGAAAGAGAGAAAAAATTTTATCTGGCTCCAACATGAGCGGCGAGAGCCTGGGTGGAATATGTGGGTTTCCTGGAAGAAGAGATTAACCAAGAAAATTTTTTTTTCTTTTTTTTAGCCCTTACCAAATAATTTTATAGCAGTCAAAAAGTTAATTTCACATCTTACACATCAGACTTTCATGGTGATTGATTTCTACTTTCAGCTTTATGCTACTAATGAAAGGCTGAGCTACAGAAATTATGGAGCCGTATTTAGAATGAGAGAGAAGGGATAATGAAGGTGAGATCATCACTCAGTAGGTGCAAAACAATGTTATTGGAGGTATATTTGTACCTCCCTGGATGTGATGCCATACATAAGATTGTTAAATAAAGTTTCTTTAGTTTTTAAGGACAAATGTGGAAGTGTGCATGGAAAAGTTTGAAAGGAATGAGAGTGTGTTTTTGACTGGAGATATGAATGGATCTATCTATCTATCTATAGCCCGACACCCTAATCCCGCAAAGGGTGGAAAAACGGAATGTGAGGGTGGGTGGAATAGTTGGTGAGTGGAGTGTGCCTGCAGAAGTGGATGAGAAAGGCAATGCTCTAGTGGACATTTGTGCAGGAAGGGGGTTGGTGATAGCTAACAGCTACCCTCTTTGGACACAAAATAATCCACAGATATACATGGAAAATCATGAGAAGGGATGGTGAACTGAATGAACAGAAGGGAATGACTGATTAGGCCATGTGTATGTTGATGACAGAGTGAGAATGTGTGTTATGGATGCAAGAGCATACTGCGGTTGGGGGAGTGGAAAGTCAGGGTTCAAATGAAATGGAGGAGGAGAAAGGAAGGACAGGAGGAAGTGGTCCATGCAAGGTGCATAGAAAGGTTGCAAGAGGATGGAAAAAAGACAGAATATAAGAAAGAAGTGGAGGAGTGATTGGGTAAATACGATTTGGAGCAGATGGGGGATGTGGAAGGTGTGTGCAAGATAATCACAGAAGAAATCTGTGCAGCATTTGAGGTCGTGTGTGGGGTGAAGAGAAGACGAATGGGAGTGCAAGGAGCAGCATGGTGGAATGAAGAGGTGAGACAGGCTGTGGCACAAAAGAAAGCATATAGCTAGTGAATGAATGAGAAACACGGGTATGGAGGAAGTTAAGAGACAGAAGAGAAAGTTACATGAAAAAAAGAGGTGAAAAGATTATAGTCATGGTGCGAGACTCTGAGGTTGTCATTATCGTACCCTCGCAACCTACCTGTAAACAGCGTGTCTGAATTTGTATCATATTATACACGAATCATATTACAGTATTATACATGAATATATTATACACAAATATTATTATAAGCGAACATATTATACACGAATCACGTGTATCATAAATGAAATCGGACACATTATTGATGGGTAGGTTGCCAGGGCATGATAATGACAACCTCAGAATTGCGTGGTGCGACTATAGTAAGAGAGAGTAAGAAGAAAGTGGATGAGGAATTTGGAAGGAATTTGAGTGTAAAGTGGAGGGAATGTAAGAAAATTTTCTGGAAAAAGGTAGAGTTAGACAGGGTAGCTAATAAAGAACTAAGTCAGGGAGTGAAAGATAAAAATGGCATATTGCTTGTGGAGAAGGGAGAAAAAGTGAGCAATTGGAGAGAACACTTTAAGGAATTGCTGAACATAGAGAATGAAAGTAATGTTAGAATAAGTGGCTGGGGAATGGCTGGGAGGAGGAGGGAGGTGACAAGACAGGAAGGAATCAGTAGGATGGAAGTAGTGGAAGCAATGAAGAAAGGCAAAATGGGGAAAACCCCAGGAATTGATGGAGTGTGCAATAAAATGCTGAAGCATGGGGGGAGAGATAGTAGCAGAATGAATATGGAAGATGTGCAGATTGGCCTAGGAGGAAGGTAGAATCTCAGAGGATTGGAAGTCAGGTATAATTATTCCCTTGCACAAAGGAAAAGGGGAAAAAAGAAGTGTGTGGTAATCATAGGGGCATTTGTCTAGTGTAATAGGAAAAGTACAGTATATGGTACAATACCTATTGTCCAAGTTAGGGAAATAACTAAGGAATTAGGTGGAGAAGAATGGGAAGGTTTTAGGATGGGGAGTGGTTGTGTAGATCACATTATTCATTCTTAGGTCTTTAGTGCAAATGTTTCTAGAGACGGGAAAGAAGTTGTATGCGGTCTTCACGGCTTTGGAGAAAGCATATGACGATATTTACAGAAGAAATATGTGCAGCATGTGATGTGGTGTGTGGGAGGAAGAGACGACGGAGGGGCGTGCAAGGAACAGCGTGGTGGACTGAAGAGGTGACACAGGCTGTGGCACAAAAGAAGAAAGCATACAATGAATGGATGAGAAATAGGGGCGTGGAAGAAGTTGAGAGGCGGAAGAGAGAGTTATATGTAGAAAGAAAGAGAGAGGTGAAAAGATTAGTAAGAAGAGAGTGGATGAGGAATTTGGAAGGAATTTGAGTGTAAAGTGGAGGGACTGAAAGAAAATGTTCTGGAAAGAGGTGAAGAGAGTAAGACAGGGTGGAAGGGGGGTTAGCAGGGGAGTGAAAGATAAAAATGGTAGATTACTAAAGGAGAAGGGAGAAAAAGTGAGCAGATGGAGAGAACACTTTAAGGAATTGCTGAACATACAGGATGGAAGTAATGCGAGTATAAGTGGCTGGGGAATGGCTGGGAGAAGGAGGGAGGTGAGAAGACAGGAAGAAATCAGTAAGACAGAAGTTGTGGAAGCAATGAAGAAAGTTAAATTGGGGAAAGCCCCAGGAATTGATGGAGTGTGTGGTGAAATGCTGAAGCATGGGGGAGAGATAGTAGTAGAATGGATGTGGAAGATGTGCAGATTGGCCTGGGAGGAAGGTAGAGTCCCGGAGGATTGGAAGTCAGGTACCAGGTATAAATATTCCCTTGTACAAAGGAAAAGGGGAAAAAGAAGTGTGTGGTAATCATAGGGGCATTTGTCTTCTTAGTATAATGGGAAAAGTGTATGGTAGGATACTTATTGACAGAGTTAGAGAAAGAACAGAGGAATTAGTTGGAGAACAGCAGGGAGGCTTTAGGATGGGAAGAGGTTGTGTAGATCAGATATTCATTTTTAGATCTTTAGTGGAAAAGTTTCTAGAGAAGGGAAAGAAGTTGTATGCAGCTTTCATGGATTTGGAGAAAGCATATGACAGGGTGGATAGACAAGGATTGTGGAAAGTATTAAGAATATATGGAGTAGATGGGAAGTTATTGAATGTTGTGAAGAGTATGTATGATGGTGCTAAGGCTGCAGTGCGTGTGGATGGTGAACTAAGTGAATTTTTCTCTTTGAAGGTTGGGTTGAAACAGGGATGTGTCATGTCTCCATGGTTGTTCAATCTGTACATGGATGGGGTAATAAAAGAGGTACAAGGTAGGGTAATGGATGTTGGAGTGGCCCTGGTGAGAGAGGATAGTGTTTGGAAACTCCCTGTACTGTTGTTTGCAGATGATACTGTGTTGTTGAGTGAAGACGAAGTGGAGCTGCAAGGCTTGGTGGATGAGTTTGGGAGAGTGTGTAAGAAACGGAATTTAAAGGTGAATGTAGGGAAGAGTAAAGTGATGGTCTTTGAGAGAGGTGAAGTCAGTGAATGTACAGCAAGACTGGATGGTGAGGAATTGGAAAATGTGAGTACGTTTAAGTACTTGGGTAGTGTGATGAGTAAGGATGGAGGTTTGGAGGGTGATGTGCTTGAATGGGTACAGCAGGGAAGAAAGGTTGCTGGTTCCTCGAAAGCAGTGTTAAGAAACAGGGAAGTGAGCATGGAAGTGATATAGTTACTACATGACAGTATTGTGATACCAACTCTAACATATGGAAGTGAAGCTTGGACGTTGTTGGAGGGACACAAGTCAAGAGTGAGAGCAGTGGAAATGAGTTATTTAAGAGGAGCCTGTGCAGTCACATGAAGAGACAGGCTGACGAATGAGGATATAAAGGAGCGTTGTGGTGTGGATGTGGATGTGGATGTGATAGGAAGCGTTATGAGGAACACACTGAGGTGGTTTGGCCATGTGGAGAGGATGGAGGGTGAAAGACTGACAAAGAGAGTGTGTGTGAGTGAGGTGGAGGGGGAGGCCAAGGATGAGATGGAGGGATGGGGTGGAGAGGTATATGAGAGAGGGGGGTGTAAGATGGGAGCAGGGCAGTGAAATGGCAGGGGACAGGGTGACGTGGAGGCATTTGTTTGTGGCCACCCCAGATGGGATTGAGGCATCTGGCAATAGATAGATAGATAGATATGACAGGGTGGATAGACAAGGAATGCATAAAATATTAAGAATATATGGAGTGAATGGGAAGTTGTTGAATGCTATGAAGAATATGTATGAGGGTGCTAGGGCTGCAATGCATGTGGATAATGAACTGAGCGAATTTTCTATCTGAATGTTGGACTGAAACAGGGATGTGTCATGTCCCCATGGCTGTTCAATCTGTACTGTATATGGATGGGGTTAAAAAAAGGATACAATGTAGGGCAGGGGATGCTGGAGCGACCCTAATAAGAAAAGGCAGTGTTTGGAAGCTTCCTGTACCGTACTGTTGTTTGCAGATGATACTGTATTGTTAAGTGAAGACAAAAGGGAACTGCAGAGCTTGATGAATGAGTTTGGGAGTGTGTAAGTAACGGAATCTAAAGGTGAATGTAGGGAAGAGTGAAGTTATGGTCTTTGAGAGAAGTGAAGTCACTGAACGTACAGTAAAGCTGGATGAGGAGGAAATGGAAAATGTGAGTGTATTTATGCATTTGGGAAGTGTGATGAGTAAGGATGGATATATTGAGGGTGAAGTGCTTAAAAGGGTACAACAGGGAAGAAAGGTTGCTGGTTCTTTGAAAGCAGTAGTAAGGAACAGGGAAGCGAGCATGGAAGAAAGTGTCATTCCATGACAGTACTGTGATACCAACTCTAATGTATGGAAGTGAAGCTTGGAACTTGTTGGAAGAACACAAGTCAACAGTGAGTGCTGTGGAAATGAGTTACGGTACATGAGAGGAGCATGTGGAGTTATATGGAGAGACAGACTGATAAATGAGGAAGTGAGGGAATGCTGTGGTGTGGATGTGAATGTGATGGAAAGCATTAGGAGTATGACACTGAGGTGGTTTGGCCATGCAGAGAGCATGGAGAGTGAGAGACTAATGAGGATAGTGTATGCAAGTGAAGTGGAGGGAGGTGGAGACCGAGGATGAAATGGAGGGATAGAGTGGAAAGGTACCGGTATATGAGAGATGGTGGTGTGAGCTGGAAGCAAGGCAGTGAAGCAGCATTAGACAGGACAACTTGGAAGCAATTTGTTTGTGGCCACCCCTTATAGGATTGAAGCATCTGGTAACAGATAGACAGATAGATTAAGTTTAAAGCCGAAGTATGAAGTTCCCAGCATCTGAAACAGAGGGCATTAACACAGTAAACAGCATCAAATATCTTGGAATTACCATCAACAACAAAAACTGCTTTGCAAACAAAATACTATGCCTAAATAAAGCCAGAAAATTTGCCAACACAGTCTACTCAGTCACCTCAAAAAGCTGCAACAGATGGCTGATATTCAAAACCTACTGGAAGTGCTTAGCATTTGCCATCAATCCTGCACTCAATACAAGCCATCACATTCAACATAGAGAAAATGAAAACACTCCAAACAATTGAAAACCAACTATACTGTGGAATAAAGGTGCCTAAGTACACTGCTGTCTCTGCAATGATGGGAGAAATTGGTTCTTCAACATGCAAGTTCAGGGACATCACCACACAGCTACTCTATACCAAACATGCCCCCTCAGAAAACGGAAATAACCTAATAAGAAACATTATTTAATCACAGTACAAGAATAACTCAACAAGATGGATAAAGCAGCTAAAGACATACCTACAAGAAGTTAACCTAACCATAAAAAACTTACAACAAGAAAACAAGGGCAAAATAAAACTACGAGACTCAGAATGTTGGTGGCAGGACATCTGCACCAAATCAACGCTAAACACATACAGTAAAATGAAAAGTCAAATAGAAGTGACAAGGACCAACACCTTTCATCGAAACTGGAGAAAGGGACTTGAAGGACAAGAATCAACCTGCCCACTGTGTGAAAAGTGAAAATGAAACCCTCGAACACTTTCTACTATTTTGCAGCGGTTACGGCCACATATGTAATAAATACGCATTTTTACACCCAAACTCGCAGGTCTCACTCTCACTGTCGTAAATCTCGCTGCTCGCATTCAAAAATCAAGACGCGGAAAAAAATAACGGTTAGAAAAAGAATAAGTAAATAATTATGGATAAAAGAAAACCAATAACTGTAGTCACAGCCAACATAAAATCAGCAAATGTGAAAAAAAAGGGAGCCGAATCAAAGGCATATCCCGAAATCTTCTTCTTGTGATCTCTCTCGCTTTGTATCGCTACTTGAGCTGATAAATACGGGTTATGTATTTTAGTCAAGTATGAGGATAAAACCAGACAGTTTTATTAGTCTTATATCTATGTATTTGGCAATCAATAAAAGAATAGTAAGGAAAATGTATATCTAACTGGGACAAATTAAATTGAATCGGCCAATTATGCTCTCGATAATGAAAGCCGAATTTAAAGGGACATCATCATAACAAATCGAAGAGAGTGTACCACATGTGACTGGGCAAAATGTCGAAAAAAACTAAAAAAGGAAAGCAGCGCAAGGATTCCTATTACCACAAAGCTAAAGTAGCCGGTTAGTAATGTGTGAATCTGTATTAATTTCATGGTAAAGGGTCTTTGTACTTGGAAACATTGGTTGGGTAACGACTGGAGTTTTACCCAACAGATTTTTCCCTGGTTGGTAATTTATGTGCCAGTGTATATCATTATAGTTGGGCTGTTTTCATCTGACGGCACTAGGGCACTCACACAACTTGAATACAAAGTCATGTTTGCCTGAAATTCAATGAGCCATAGACTGGTCAGGTAAGTTAAAAAAGTCTACTTGGTGGTTGTTGAAATGATCCTTCAATCTTACTACTTTTGGCCATCAGGAGAGGTAAAAGGAGTTAGGGATCATTTTCAGGTTAGAGTGAAAGCTCTGCCAGGTAATCCATAATACCAGTTTGTGTTGTGACCCACAGTTTTCACCTTTGTGTGTTCGTGCCCAGTCCAGTTCAGTAGTAGATGTGGGATAAGCCTTTATAATGGCTCCCACTTTCTTATGTTTGTTTATTTTTTATTATATATTTTCATTATTATCATTATTATTATTATATTATTTATTTATTTTTTTATGACTATATACGATACATCTCTTATTATCAATTTGCTTGCCCTCGCTCTGTACTTAACAGATAATGGCTGATTTATACGTCACCGCAATTCTCATTGTGTGTATTTGCTAACTTTATCTGTTATAATTACCAGTACCAATGTAATTCTTGGCATATGTTGTTTCTTTGGTATTATTTTACAGGTGCACAGGGATTTGAAATCTCAAATTTACTCTTACTGATATCTAAATCTCACCATTGCGAACATTTTGAACCCTAGAAACAACTTCCGCAAATGAATATTAACGCGAAAAAAGATTTTTGAAAATTTTCCGAAAAATTACTCTCTACATAGTCTGGCGATATGTGACACCCATCGCGGCGTGTGCCTAAGGCATTGTGGTCCTGTCTCGCGTGTGTCTACCATCACGTCACGGCTCACATGACTTATGGGTGGGGCTAAAGCATGTGTCTACTGTTACGTCACGCGCTATCTGCTCATGCGTGAAGTTCAAACTGATAAAACCGGCGCACAAATGTGAATTTCAGATACGCTAGGGTCCCGCAGGATTTGAAAGTCAGTTCATCTCCAGCCACGACCTGTGAAGACTGCAAAATTACCGTAAGTACTTCAGGAGCTGTAAACTGGTGAGTAAAGGGATTATTTCGTATTTACACCCGGTTAGGTTAGGTTAGATGAGGTTTGGTTATTGTCAGGGGGGGTCTGGGGGGCAAAGCCCCCTAGTTAGCAAACACAGACTCCCTAAGCTTAAAATTTCATTTTTCCAAAGGAGTTTTGTGTTTTCGGTTTGAATTTGGTAACAGTTTCAGTCGGAAATCACTCGTTTTTGCGTGTTTTCCCCACCCAAAATCCGGCTTTCCCACAGGTCCCCCATTGTTCTTGGCACGGAAAAATATAATTTTATGGCTTAGTTTAGCTTAGGAGATAATGGTTTGCTGGTGAGGAATTGGAAAATGTGAGTACGTTTAAGTACTTGGGTAGTGTGATGAGTAAGGATGGAGGTTTGGAGGGTGAAGTGCTTGAAAGGGTACAACAGGGAAGAAAGGTTGCTGGTTCTTTGAAAGCAGTGATAAGAAACAGGGAAGTGAGCATGGAAGTGAAAAAGTTACTACATGACAGTATTGTGATACCAACTCTAATGTATGGAAGTGAAGCTTGGACATTGTTGGAAGGACACAAAGCAAGAGTGAGAGCAGTGGAAATGAGTTATTTAAGAGGAGCCTGTGGAGTCACATGGAGAGACAGGCTGACGAATGAGAATATAAAGGAGCGTTGTGGGGTGTGGATGTGGATGTGATAGGAAGCGTTATGAGGAACACACTGAGGTGGTTTGGCCATGTGGAGAGGATGGAGGGTGAAAGACTGACGAAGAGAGTGTATGTGAGTGAGGTGGAGGGGGGAAGAGGGAGGGGGAGGCTAAGGATGAGATGGAGGGATGGGGTGGAGAGGTATATGAGAGAGGGGGATGTGAGTTGGGAGCAGGGCAGTGAAATGGCAGGGGACAGGGCGACGTGGAGGCGATTTGTTTGTGGCCACCCCAAACAGGATTGAGGTGTCTGGCAATAGATAGATAGATATAGGATCCTCTGTGGTACAGTGGTAAAGTGTGCGTTTTCGTACACTGAAGAGCGAGGGTTCGCGCTCCGCCAGGTTAATAAACTTTGGGAGCGTTCTTCTGGCCATGTACTGCATTGGTGTACATCAGGGATGCTGTGGTTGAACCAGTGTCGCATACTATAAAGTATGCTTGCACCCAGTCGGCTCGCGCGGGCCGATTACAATTGGTTCACAGACTACACACACATCCAAAGCCACTCCAACACTACAATTACATTTACAAACACAACTCACCCTACATACAGTCTCTGCCAGACAGCCTAAGCCACTTGGTAGAGATACATTGGCTGTATCGTCCCCGCTTCGGTTGGGATAGGCCGGTCCTGCCGTGGACACTCAAACAGCTGATGAGATGATATATATATAGGCTATACATATATATATATATATATATATATATATATATATATATATATGTTAGAGAGAGAGAGAGAGAGAGAGAGAGAGGTCAGGTTGATGATGATGTTGATGTATGTTACAGGATTCCGTGCCCGATCAGCTTACAAGTTGGTACAGCTGAACTCCAAGTATGAGTTCCTCCAACGTTCCCGTGTGTGTGTGGACCTATGTGCTGCGCCCGGGTCATGGATGCAGGTGGCCAAGAAGTACATGCCCCTGTCCTCCATCATTGTGGGCATTGATCTGTTCCCCATCAAGCCCATGCAGGGGGCCATCTCCATCCAGGGGGACATTACCACGGAGAAGGCCCGGCAGGACATCAAGGCAACGCTGAAGACTTGGAAGGCTGATGTGGTACTACATGATGGAGCACCTCATGTTGGTTAGTGTCTGTCATTAGCCAATCTTTGTTTATACTTGTAATTGTTTCCTTACTGACAAGGTTAATTGATTCTGAGTGTTGATTTGAGTCAGAATTCACTCATACCCAAGGCCAAGTATTTTCATATCATGGTCTGAGTATTAACAAATAGTTTGTTCAGTATTTTGTAAATGCCATTTTAATACAGTAATAAGTTTTTAATAGATGTAAAAATAATTTGTATCTGAAAGTGCATTACTCAAAAGGGAGAAGTGGTAGAACAACGGTAAATCCATTTGTCCATGGATGTAGATATCCTCACACATCCCTTAGATCATCTTTAGTTAGGTCTAAATATTTTACTTCAATGTAGCCCTATTGAGACTCAGTAAAATCATTCTTGGCCTGTTTCTTAAATCAGTCGTAAGAGTATTTCCTTGTTGCAAGGAGATGATATGCATTCATAAAAATGGTTACTTCAAATGAGAGCTCACTGTAAAAGTGTTCTTCATTCCTTCATTATACCCCTGCAGGTCAGAATTGGCTGCATGATGCTTACCAGCAGAACCTGCTGGTGCTCCACGCCTTCAAGCTGGCCTGTGAGTTGCTGCAGAAAGGGGGATGGTTCATCACTAAGATCTTCAGGTCCAAGGACTACTTCAACCTTGAGTATATCTTCAGAAAGCTCTTCAAGAAGGTTAGCCATCTCGTCGAATATTACTTTTGCATGTAAGGTTTTAGGTGCTGGATAGGGATGCCTTCTTGCAATGCCACAGATATAAGCAGGTGGCTCCACCATCTAGTTATACAAGTATCCCTCAGCTTTCTTCCTGTACCCCAAAAAGAGGATTGTGGACTGCAAGAGAAAAGCAGCTTCAGCCTACAGTCCACTGGGTTCAGTCAGATGAGTCAAGGGCCACAACAACGAGCAACTAGGTTTTAAATACCTTATCTTCAAGATAGCCTGTTCAGAAATATCAGCCCTCTTGTTTATATTTTTACATTCCTCTTTGCTTTGCTTCACTTTTGTTTGTTGTAGTAGTTTTTTTTTCCAGTAGTGGCCTGATGTTATATCATTGATTTTGAGGTCGAGCTTTAAACAAAGTGCAGGTAAAGGATGTGGTGTTGATGTATAGCAAACTAAAGGAACTTAACTTGATCTAATACTCTCTAACCTAATTTAACAACAGCAAACAAAGAAAACATTGTTATTGCTTGACAGCCTCAAGTAAGGAACACAATGTTGATGTAGACTTGAGATTCCCAACTTGATCTGATTCACTATAGCCTAACTAGACTCAACTTCTGCCAACAGGTTGAAGCCACAAAACCTCAGGCTTCTCGTTATGAGTCTGCTGAGATCTTCGTGGTATGCCAGGGCTACCTTGACCCGGCCAAAATCGACCCGCAGTTCTTCTCAGCCAAGCATGTATTCCAGGAGCTGAACCTCGAACCCAGCAATAAACTGAACCTCTTAAAACCAGAGGTCAGTGGGGGTAGGGGGAAAGGTGGAATCAGGTTTCTGGGGCTTAATGGTGAATGAACAAGTGTTTCCCATTTCCCTGGCCTTCTATTTGTCCTCAGGACAAAGGGTTTTTAGGCAAGTACATAGTTATATTATGGCTGTTGGGGTCCTTTAGAGGGGATTTCATAATTTTTGGAAGTTTGCTGTTTAATTATGGCTGCAAGGGCCATTTTATACAGGTTTTCATTATTTATGAAAGTTTGCTTTTTGCAAAAATTTTGTTCCCGAACACTCAGTGATGGATGACTGTATATTATCTTTTTTGTCAGGGCCACAGTCCACCTCCATTACACTTAACCACTTGAATACAGTGACGTCATTCTTAGTTTATTCTTACTGCCTTCAGAAAATTTCATTCAGCTAAGGAGAAGTTTGTCATATTGAAGGGGTTTATTAAGGCTGTACAGATATACCTCGATATACGATACCCCTAGATGCAATATCCTGGCTTACTGATGGGGGTAGAAATACAACCATACCCTTTTTGACGATGGCCAAACCCTGGTTTAACGATGGGTTTTGATTTTTAAAAACTGATTTTGATGATAATTTAGACTAAAATTGTGTGTTTAAGTTGATTTATAAACGGTTTTTAGACTTTGAGTGATGTGTTTTAGTCATTGGTGGGGTGAACATTCATTTTTGGGTAGCTACAGTTTACTAAGTCTGATTCTTTCCAGACTTATATTTGACGATATTCAGATATTCAATTTGGACGCTGTCCTATTAAAAAGGGGTGCCAAATCCCTGATCATGCGCTTCTTCTCACAATATTCATCCAGCCAGCTCGATCTCTTGTCAGGCCCCTAGCCTCACCGACTTCCAAACCTCTCTTCCTCACACACTCATCTACCATATCCCTCCACCTTCTTCTTAGCCTACCTTGCCTCCTTCCTCCTTCAAATTCACTCAGATATACTTTTTACCTTTTTCATCACTTTATTGTTGTCCCTTATCTCCACCTGACCATACCATCTCAGTACACTCTCTTCGATTCTTGTGTCCACAGACTTCCTCATTCCACATCTTTCACAGATCACATTATTTCGTATCTTATCCACTCTCTGCACTCCACATTTATTCCTCAGCAGTCCCATCTCCATTGCTCTTACTCTTGACTTTTCATTTTCATGCCACACCATAGTAACACTCCTAACACATGCTTCATACAAAGACCCCTTAGCACATAGGGAGAGTCCTTTTATATATATATATATCATCTCATCTCATCAGCCGTTTGAGTGTCCACTGCAGGACCGGCCTATCCCTACTGAAGTGAGGACGATACAGCCATTGTATCTCTACCAAGTGGCTTAGGCTGTCTAGTAGAGATTGTATGTAGGGTGAGAAGTGCTTGTAAGTGTAATTGTTGTGTTGGAGTGGCTTTGGATGTGTGTGTAGTCTGTGAACCAAGTGTAAACGGCCCTTTCAAACTGGCTGGGTGCAAGCATACTTTATAGCATGCAACACTGGTTCAGCCACAGCACCCCTGCCAATGCAGTACATGGCCAGAAGAACGCTCCCAAGGTTTATTACGCTGGTGGGGCACGAACCCTCGTTCTTCAGTGTACGAAAACGCACACTTTACTACTGTACCACAGAGGGTGTCTATATATATATATATATATATATATATATATATATACTGTATTTATATATATACCATATATATATATAATCATTCCCCTACATACATACATACATATACACACTGTGGCACCATTTGTGAATATGTTAAGTAACCTCAATGAATCTGTTATTTGGCAACTCGAGTGGTGATGATGGTAATACTGTACTGATAATATTTTTACAGAAGAAAACAAAAGCTGAGGGGTACAGTGAAGGAGCAACCACACTGTACAACAAAGTTCCTGTATCGAAGTTCATCAAGTCTTCAAATTATATTGAAGTCTTGCAAGGAGCATCAGAGGTACAGTTATTTTTTTTTTTCTCTCTCTCTCTCTCTCTTGATAGTAAAACTTGTGTAAATGTATATATGAGTTTACTGAAAGGTTGAGATATATGGTTAGTTGTTGTGTAAAACATTCAGTAACTGAGCTGGTGTCATATATTTCATCATATGTTATGTATACAGTTATCCAGTACAGTACAGTTCAGTAAATTTTCATTGTCAGTCCCTTTTTTACCATTTCTCTTTATAACCAGGCTCATGTACATCTTGGAAGTCATGAAATTTTGATTAATAATAACAATACAGTATTGATGCTTCCCTTACATTCTTAATCATATGTTTTCCTTTTCCTGCTCACCTCTTTGTATTATCACTGTCATCATTTTTGCTTTTATGTTCTCCAGTTAACATAACATGGGTCAGAGAGGTTCATGTGATAGTATGCATGATTTATATATATATATATATATATATATATATATATATATATATAATGCAAGGAAGAAAGAACCAAAATCTAGAAGTCCACAGTTATTGTTCCCTCCAAGAAAGAAAAAAAATAAAAGAGAGCAAACTCAAGATCCATTTCATTTTGAGTTGCCTAAACAGAGGTTAGCTGCAGAAGGAAATGTAGCATCAGCTTCTCATTAAATGCTTCTATATATGAGTTCAGCACACACCACCTCATCCCATACCTTTCTTCCTGTGCTTTAAAATACAGGAGTAGTTTTTTTATTTTATTTTGCTGTTGCTGCTGCTGATGTTATGTTATCGTGCCAGCTTGAGTTTGATGATGATATGATAAAGAACCATCTGCTGACCACACCTGAAATCATTGAGAACTGTAAGGACATCAAGGTGCTGGGAAGGAAGGACCTGCGCCTTCTCATCACGTGGAGGAAGAAACTACAGGTGAGGTTAGAATGACTCCTTGAATTTGGGTGATATCCATTTCACATTATTTGTACAACTGTCAAACTTGCTATTCATTTGGCTAATGGTTGGATCAGTGTCAAACAGTTGTATCATCCAATCAGAAGCTCTCATAAGCATGCCTCTAGGCTCTGTGTCTAAGCCTATTGATTACAGTATAAGGACATGTGACATATTCTGGTTGAGTGGTTAGAACACCTCAGTCAGAGTGATGACCTTACATAGTTAGCAGGAGGCGTTTTGTTCTTTGAATGCTCCCAAAGGAAGTAAGCTGGTTATCAGTCCTTAAATATACTGAGCTACAGCAACAAGCCACAGGCCCCTGCACCTCAAAAGGGGTAAGAGGGTAATATGGAACAGACATTGAATAATGTGTTGTTGTATGTTGATATTTAGAACTCGTTTATTGTTGGGCATGTTGTTGATAAATTCTTTGCCATGTTTTTCATTTCTGGCTGGATCCTGCCACACCCCGTCTTCCTGTGGGAAAATGAAGTTAGAATGATGGTTATTGACTTTTATTTTTTAGAACTTCTCAAGACATAGATTACTGGTATGTTTTTATGTGAATGCATCAATGCACCATACAGGAGGACCACAAGAAAAAGCAGGATGAGGAGAAGAGCAGACAGGAGGCAGCAGGGACAGGAGAGCAGGAGGAGAAGCCAGAGGATGAGCAGGAGGAGGAGGAACTGGATAAACTGCAGAAGCAAATCCTGGAATTGAAGGTGTGTGGATAAGATAGCAAATTGACAGGGGATTAAATTGGTTGGATGAATTGTTTAGAGGAGTGCTTGACAGGAGTTTGGCACAAATTTTTTGACATAATAGTTGATGCATTGACTCTGGTAGATGTACGAGTCAGTTAAGTTCATTTTTAGAAAATAACACCCGGAGTAATTGTGTGCTCTATTAACTGAATTAGGGGAGAGGGATTTGAGATGTCTGCAGTATACTGTATATCTACATATGTGTTTTATATTTGCCTGTCTAAAATTGACGGGGGATTAAATTAGTTGTATGAATTGTATTGAGGCATGCATGACTGGTTTAGCACTCATTTTTTAACATAATAGTTGATGCATTGACTCTGGTAGATGTATGTTAAGTTCATTTATAAAGAAAAATAATACCCAGAGTAATTGTGTGCTGTATTAACTGAATTAGGGAAGAGGGATTAGAGATATCTGCAGCATATATCTACATATGTTTTATATTTACCTGTCTGTGTACTATATCTACCTTTGGACCTACTTTCTTTTCTTCTTTTCATCCTCTATCAGTATAACTGTCTACAGTATGTATCCATTCATCTGTCTATCCACCCAATCATCCGTCTATCTATCGACTACTACCCCTACGTTTGTGCGGTCTCCGTTTGCACA
The DNA here is from genome assembly GCF_032717465.1 of Coenobita brevimanus. Classification (NCBI taxonomy): domain Eukaryota; kingdom Metazoa; phylum Arthropoda; class Malacostraca; order Decapoda; family Coenobitidae; genus Coenobita; species Coenobita brevimanus. The sequence continues at coordinate 75,076,472 of NC_136976.1, forward strand.
GTTCTTTATTTGGGAACAAAAAAGTAGTATCAGCATGTAATGTTCATAGAGAAAGCATGCTGAGTGTATGGCATGCTTTTTGCAAAATGTCCCATGCAGTTGAAACTGCCTGTGTGTTAGTGTTTTTCAAACATTTTGATTCCTCACCCTGCCCTTGGGTGGGAAAGGAGGTCCGGATGATGTTGATGACGATGATTTTATTCCAACCTCAGATGGCACTGTCTTATGCCTATTTTACCCCAGCATAGTAGGTTATGCCCATAGGAAGCATATCTGTGCAGCACTCTAGTTGGGGTCGTACTCGTAGAGGAAATTAGTAGGCCGGTTGGTGTCAGGCCAGAGTTGAATAACATCATCATCATCATCATCATCATCCGGACCTCCTTTCCCACCCAAGGGCAGGGTGAGGAATAGCAATGACCAGACAGCCCAAAATTGCCCAATCCAATGGGCGACGCTTCCATTCACTCATCATTCTAGCCCCCGGAATCCTGTGTCTGTTGGATATGCCAAAAACATTCATCACGTTCTGTAGCTCCACATATCTGACAGAGTCAATCCAGACGCTGCCGAGTTAAAAAGGGGTGCCAAAAATCCCTGATCATGCACTTCTTCTCACATAATTCATCCAGCCAGCTCGATCTCCTGTCAGTTCCCTAGCCTCACCGACTTCCAAACCTCTCTTCCTCACACATTCATCCACCATATCTCTCCACCTTCTCCTTGGCCTACCTTTCCTCCTACCTCCTTTGAATTCGCTCAGATATACCTTCTTCACTACTCTATTGTTATCCATTCTCTCCACATGACCATACCATCTCAGTACACTCTCTTCAATTCTGGTGTCCACCGACTTCCTCACTCCGCATCTTTCACGAATCACATTATTTCGTATCCTATCCACCCTCTGTACTCCACATACATTCCTCAGCAGTCCCATCTCCACTGCTCTTACTCTTGACTTTTCATTTTCAAGCCACACCATAGTCTCACATCCATATGTTAAAGTTGGCACTAACACTCCTTCATGTAAGCCTCGTGCAGCTGCAACACTCAAGCCTCTGTTTCTTATCAAGGCCTTCATTGCACCAGCTACTTTTCTTCCTTGTGTCACTCTGCTTTCAACTTCTTTTGGACATTTTCCTCTCTTTTCTATCATGTACCCAGGTATTTGAACTCTTTCACCAATTCCAGTCTCTCTCCATTCACTGTTACATTGCACTGGGAGTCACCTTCTCTCTCAGTAACCATCACTTTACTCTTTTCTACATTTACTCTCAAGGAACGACGCTCACAGACATCAGCAAAACTCTGCACTTGCCTACCAAGTTCTTGTCCGGTACTTGCAAGCAGTACTGCATCATCAGCATACAACAAATTTGACATATTCCATCCATCATCATTCATTACCAATGCTATCCCTCTCTCCATTACTCGTGTTTTCACTTCTCTCATCACCCCATCCATATATACATTGAACAGCCATGGGGACATCACACAACCTTGTCGCACGCCCACACTGATCGTGAACCATTCACTTAGATGCCCATTAACCCTGACACATGCTTCACTACCATCATAAAAACTTGACGGCACCTAGCAGCTTACCCTTTACACCGTACATGCACAGAACTTTCCACAATCCTTCTCTGTTCACTTTGTCATATGCTTTTTCCAGATCCATGAATGCCATAAACACCTTATGGTCCTTCTCACAAGCCTTCTCTACTATCTGTCTCACTGCAAATATTTGGTTCACACATCCTCTGCCACTCCTAAAGCCACCCTCTTCATCACTCACTAGGACTTCTGATATCTCTCTTACTTTCTCTATAATAATTCTTCTATATACCTTCCCTACCACACTCAGTAAGCTTATGCTATAATAATTCTTTCACTCACTTCGTTCACCTTTATTTTTGTACAGGGGTACAATCACAGTCTTTCTCCACTCTGCCAGCACAGTTTCACTCATCCATTCCTTCTTACTCATCTCCAACAAGCACTTCATTCCATTTTCTCCACTACATTTAAGCATCTCTCCATACACCTCATCAGCCCCAGCTGCTTTCCCATTTTTCAGCCGCTTCACAGCACTCTTCACCTGTGCGAGTGTCACGTCTCTTGGCACTGCATTCCTTCTCTGCACACCCCCAAAACCAATCATGTTTACAGCTGCTCTGTTCTCTCTATCCCCATTCATCAGGCTTTCAAAATATTCTTTCCATCTGGTCCTTACTTCATCTCCATGGGTTAATAATCTACCTAACACATTAGATTTTTTAAATTGGTAATAGGTCTCCAGGTGTGCTGGCTGAAAGTGTGCAGGACCCAAAGTTAATAAATCTGTAGATATGGAGGAGGTCACTATTTTTACACTCTTAGTCCATCTATCTAGCTAGCTTGCAGTTTATTTATTTATATTTTTTCCTCCAACAGGCTGAACAGGAACTGATGGACAAAAGCACAAGGAAGAGAAAGGCGAAAGAACGTAAGAAGCTAGAAGAAAAAATGCGCATGAAGTCAGTCATCCCTGGGGACACTGGACCCACTGAGGTCACCCAGGATGGCCTCTTTGATCTCAACAAACTGGCTCAGGTGGGGTTAATGGAAAATGTCTGATGATTTTTAGTTACAGTGCACCTTCTTCATAGAGTCGCTGGGTACACAGTCATTCACTTTATACAGTCACTAAGAAGACTTTACGACCTTTTCCTATTAATAATTGGTTTTTACTAAAACGGCGTCTGCAGTGCCTGATTTCATATTATGCAATCGTTTTTCTTGCTTATATGATCATTTTTCAAATATGCATTCTCATTGTAAAACAAAGGTATGCCATATAACCATTTAACACTAACTAGGCATAAAATTGACATCTTTCCGCCGTGAATTTTGAGTAGCTATGTCCAGACAGCCCAGATTTGCCCAGTCTGTTGGGCCACGCTTCCATTCACTCACCACTCAAGCCCCCGGAATCCTAGCTCTGTTATCTGATACGTCAAAAACATTCACCACGTTCTGTAGCTTCACAGAAACGTATCTGATAGAGTCAGTCCGAATGCTGTCACATTAATAAGGGGTGCCAAATCCCTGATCGTGCGCTTCTCCGCACAACATTCATCCAGCTGTCTCGATCTCATTTCAGTCTCCTAGCCTCACCGACTTCCATACCTCTCTTCCTCACACACTCATCCACCATATCCCTCCATCTTCTCCTTGGCCTACCTTGCCTCCTCCCACCTTCAAATTCACTCAGATATACCTTTTTCATCACTCTTTGTTGTTGTCCTTTCTTTCTACATGACCGCACCATCTCAGTACACACGGCATCTTACACAGCCAGCAATAGGTCCCAATTCATAGGCACAAACGCACGTCAAAATTTTTTTCCTTGTTGCCATAGATGTTGTGCATCATTGATTCATTAAGTCCCTAATGATGGGCAACTTTGGCGTTCTTCTCTTCATCGTCGATCCTCCTTACTGCATTTAACTTCTTGGCGCAAATCAACATTGGCTTTTCCTTCTTCCCCTTCCTTGAAGAAGTTGTAGGCTTAGGAGGGTTACAATTGGCCATGGTAACACTGGGCAGATGCAGGAAGCACAGGGAAAAAGAAATATCTTCCCGTACACTACACCGGAACCACATGCAGTCAGCAGAGAGGAAACAATGCACTGAGCTGACCTGGTGCTGGGGCTCTCACATGCACGCCCTTCATGCTTGGTGTGGGAGGGAAGTGCTGTGATGTGCTATGCATGAATATGATTGGTTTAGTAATTAACAGCTGGCTAGACACGCGGACTTGAGGTAATGGTTGCACGTATTACATGAGGCATCGGAATACTTTCACTTTCGAGGCTGTAATTGCAAATTATGTATACAGTAATTTCCGTGAGTTACTGATATTGCAAACCGTTAAATGATGTTGCCGCGTATTATGAATCCGCCGTTTAGAAGTGCATGATTTAAGGGGTTCCACTGTACTTAGGGAACTACATTGAAGCACCATACATGGCTTTCCCAAAGTGAATCACCTTATTTTTTAAGTCCATGGGTATAGATTGGCTGACTGGACAGCTCCTAGACGTGCTGCCATGTCTAAAAATAGTTACATGATTGGAGGTACTGGGTTAACTGTTATACTCCACAGATTCAGAATATGGACACAGTGGTGGACCAGAGTGCAGATGTGGTGTTATCAGAGAGTGAGGAGGAGGTGGAGGAAGGACCCAGTTATGTCCAATACGACAGGGATAATACCATTCTTGATAAATCTGGCAGGTTGGTAACTGAAGTTTGGGTGCAGTTTTATCTTGCCTTAAATCTGTGGATTGAGTAACCCATCTCCGGGCCAATAAATCCTGTCCAGTAAAGGACTGAATGATGTATAAAATGTGAGGTTTGCTAAATTGAGAGCTTGACAAGATTCTGGGGTCTTGTTGATGGATGCCTTTACTTGGTGGCACCAGTGTACAAATGTCCCGAGTCTCCATCCTTGTCCCTTGAAAAGGGATGGTGAACTGTGGAAAATGGGCTTCTTTCACTTGCAGTCCTTCAGATTCATACTTAGTTGAGCCTGGGGCTACAGTGATAACAAATAATATGATAGAGTAAGATAAAGTGGAATTTTAGTGTCATGGTTGAGATTGGGGTTCTCGGAAAGCTATATGATACATTCAACTTCCTCTCATTGTTTGTATGTTTTAAGTGAAAAAGGCTGATGTCCACAAGTGGAAGATTCTAACTTTGGCTCAGACTCTGATGGGAGTTTTATAAGATTGTGGGTAATTAGCATGGTAGAATTATGGAGTCATGGAGTTCTGGGAAGGCATTTTGGTACATTTTTTATTGTAATATATAGATACACTTCACTGTTTGTGATAGGCAGTGTAAACCATAACTACAAGAAAAATAAAAAATAATTTTAAAAAATGTTTGAATCTGTGCAGATGGTCATGTCGTGGAGTCAGAATTTCTTGGCCTTGTTTCATGAATTAATAAATGTGTGTTCCATTTCATCATGCAGACTGTTGATTAGTTTCTTCTACTGTCATACTTTTTCTCACATTGTAGACCTTACTGGTCTACTGGTCTACTTCCTTAGGCAGAAATAGAGATGTGAATGATGTTGATTACTTAAATTCCAGATTCTATGTGAAGAAGTCCGAGGAACAACAAGCCAAAGAATCTGACTCAGATTCAGACTCTGAGGATGAGGGTCTTGGCTTCAAGGGGCAGCCGGTTGGGGAGCTGCCAGAGGATGGGGATGAAGGCAATGAAGCAGATGCATCACACCCGCTTATCACGGACCTGGTCGGGGACTCTCGGGCAGCCAAGCGAGCTAGGAAAGCTGAAACTTGGTTCAGTCAAGTGGGTAGTGGTATTGTAGTGAGATTTTTCTAGGTAACCATTTACAACAAGTCTTTGTTGTTGCCTTTTATTTTTCTGTCCTTTTTTTTTTTTTTTTCCCCCCACCAAATTAGGCTACAGAAACATTGCCACAAATGGCAGGTCTGATAGTTTCTCCAGTTTACATTTTTTTTTTTTTTTCTTCACTAAATTAGGCTACAGAAACATTGCCACAAATAGCAGGTCTGATAGTTTCTCCAGTTTACATTACCAAACGTGGGAAAAAAGTTTTAGTATATTGAAATGCTTCGTTGTCATATATTGAGCACCACCTGTACTTCATCAGGTGCTAAACTTGTAACCAAATGATGCCTGGTGGTTAATGGGTAAAAGTGCTCCAGGTAGATGGAACCTGTAATGCTTTAAATCCAGGGGGTGGCTGGGGTACCATATATTGTTCATATAATGCCACTATAAGGCAAACAAAGCTGGCCTCCCTCATCTTAAATATCAGGACTAAGTAGCTGTGCCCTGGACCTCTACATTCCTGATGGGGGGGGGGGAGATTACGAGATGAAATTATCAGTTCCTTCAGGATATATATATATATACACATATAATTATATAATTATTCCCTTGTACAAAGGAAAAGGAAAAGGGGAAAAATTATATAATTATTCCCTTATACAAAGGAAAAGGAAAAGGGGAAAAAGAAGTGTGTGGTAATCATAGGGGCATTTGTCTTCTTAGTATAATAAGAAAAGTGTATGGTAGGATACTTACTGACAGAGTTAGAGAAAGAACAGAGGAATTAGTTGGAGAAGAACAGGGAGGCTTTAGGAAGGGAAGAGGTTGTGTAGATCAGATATTCATTCTTAGATCTTTAGTGGAAAAGTTTCTAGAGAGGGGAAAGAAGTTGTATGCAGCTTTCATGGATTTGGAGAAAGCATATGACAGGGTGGATAGACAAGGATTGTGGAAAGCATTAAGAATATATGGAGTAGATGGGAAGTTGTAGAATGCTGTGAAGAGTATGTATGATGGTGCTAAGGCTGCAGTGCGTGTGGATGGTGAACTAAGTGAATTTTTCTCTTTGGAGGTTGGGTTGAAGCAGGGATGTGTCATGTCTCCATGGTTGTTCAATCTGTACATGGATGGGGTAATAAAAGAGGTACAAGGTAGGGTAGTGGATGTTGGAGTGGCCCTGGTGAGAGAGGATAGTGTTTGGAAACTCCCTGTACTGTTGTTTGCAGATGATACTGTGTTGTTGAGTGAAGACGAAGGGGAGCTGCAAGGCTTGGTGGATGAGTTTGGGAGAGTGTGTAAGAAACAGAATCTAAAGGTGAATGTAGGGAAGAGTAAAGTGATGGTCTTTGAGAGAGGTGAAGTCACTGAATGTACAGCGAGGTTGGATGGTGAGGAATTGGAAAATTTGAGTACGTTTAAGTATTTGGGTAGTGTGATGAGTAAGGATGGAGGTTTGGAGGGTGAAGTGCTTGAAAGAGTACAGCAGGGAAGAAAGGTTGCTGGTTCTTTGAAAGCAGTGATAAGAAATAGGGAAGTGAGCATGGAAGTGAAAAAGTTACTACATGACAGTATTGTGATACCAACTCTAACGTATGGAAGTGAAGCTTGGACGTTGTTGGAAGGACACAAGTCAAGAGTGAGAGCAGTGGAAATGAGTTATTTAAGAGGAGCCTGTGGAGTCACATGGAGAGAGAGGCTGAGAAATGAGGATATAAAGAAGCTTTGTGGTGTGGATGTGGATGTGATAGGAAGCGTTATGAGGAACACACTGAGGTGGTTTGACCATGTGGAGAGGATGGGGGGTGAAAGACTGACGAAGAGAGTGTATGTGAGTGAGGTGGAGGGGGGAAGAGGGAGGGGGAGGCTGAGGATGAGATGGAGGGATGGGGTGGAGAGGTATATGAGAGAGGGGGGTGTGAGTTGGGAGCAGGGTAGTGAAATGACGGGAGACAGGGTGACATGGAGGCAATTTGTTTGTGGCCACCCCGAATGGGATTGAGGAGTCTGGCAATAGATAGGTAGATGTATATATATATATATATATATATATATATATATATATATATATATATATATATATATATTTCCTTCATTCTCTCCTCTTCCTTCTGCCTGTAGGTGACTCTACACTGAGTGTCAAGCCAAATGGTTTCCTGTACAACAGGAAACCATTTACTATGCTGGGTGGTAACCATATAACCAAATTTTGGCGCCTGGTGGTTTAGTGGGTAATTACAGAGCTCCGGTCGGATTGAGCCGGCGAAGGTTTATATCCAAGGGGTGGTTGGGGTTTATTGCTCATGTACTGCCACTCAGGGATGAATGAGGCTGGTCACTCTCATCTTAAATGTCGGGACCAACTGCCTAGCCCCGGGATCCTGCGCTTCTCATGGGGCAATGTAGGATTGGATGATGGATGAATATATATATATATATGTAAACTCAACCCCCTGCTATCGCGCCTAATTGGTCACAGGAAACGCGCGTGATAGCTGAATACGCGATAGCTGAACTGAACAATGAATGGGAAAATTTCTAATTGGTTTTTCGGTGGCCCATTTTTCTAACTTTTAATCACTTTATGCCTACGATTTCCTGCCAATCTCTCCTCTAACATGATGTAAAGCATTATTATATTAATAATAACAGTATAATGAATAAATAAACAACATAAAAGGCCATCAAACTTTTATAAGGATTACGGCTTGGGTGGTTTGATGGGTTCCGAGGCTTGGGAGTGGCTTAGTTGCCGCCAGATCTCTTTGGCTGTCTCCATTTCTTTAGTGTCCACAGCTAAAGGGGGTATCACATGGTACCTTATATCAGGAATGGCTGAGGAACATTTAAGTGGAACAAAACTTGGACGCTATCACACACGTTCCTCACACTGTCGTCAGAGCCCCGTCTCAGTTGTAAACACGTGATTACTTTATTGACATCACAGTTTTTTCGGCTTAAGAAATATTAACACTTTGGAAGGGTTTCAAAACGATTGATATTTATTCTAAAATACAATATTAATAAGTATTCAGTGTTAGGCTAAATTTCAATGCTGTAGTACGATATATTCTTTCGAGCCGAATGGGTTTTGGTCACTGTTTTGCCCATCGTGTCCTTGGCAGGAAACCGTTCAGATGCATTCCAAGTGCCCGTGCTATAATCGGGAATTTTACCAAGTTACCGTTCCGATTAACCATCGTATCCTCTGCAAACCTCATATGAAGTGCCGTGTGAATAAGTTTCGCTTGGCCTGTCTTCAAACTCGACGCATGCTAGCGGTCTTGGGATGCGTGATAGCATGTATGGTTGTGCATTTAATATGTGCGTCATAGCAGATATTGGTGATAGCTGAACGCGTGATAGCAGGGGGTTGAGTGTATATATATAATGCAAGAAAGAAGAAACCAAAATTTAGAAGCCTGCAAGATTTTTCCATCTAAGTTGGGGGTGGGGAATTAGTCAGGTTCCTTGTTCTGTTGAAGCCACTCATGGACAGTTTTATGCAACTTAGAAGTAGCATCCTATCCTCTGTTCTGTATTTGTTACTAACACAGGATTACATCATCATCATCATCATCATCATCATCATCAGGACCTCCTTTCACATCCAAGGGCAACTTGAGGATTATATATTTTTTTGAAATTGAAACACATCCCCAAGTTATAAAGGCATTACCTTTATTGAGTACTATTACAGGTAGTCCTAATATCTCTTCATTGTAAATTAAATGAGTTAAAGCATATATGAATTAAAACATTGCAGCATTTTACATACTGTTGATGATTAATTGTGGCCCTTCAGGAAGTGTTCAACAACCTGGAAACAGAGGTAGACGAGGACTATGAACTGGAGGCGGCCATTGCACAGTACAAGTCCAAAGGAGGCAAGATGCTGACCAAGGAGCCAGAGAAGATGACCAAGAAAGAGTTGAAGAAGTTCAACTTGCGGATGAAGAAGGAGGAGAGAAAGAAGAAGTTAGAGGTTAGTATTTTCATGTTTGTGTGGCAGTGGAATGAGAGATCACAAATGTGTCAGCTCGAGATGTATATACAGTATGTCAGGTTCAAGTTTGAGAAGGTGAAAATGAGAGTGATTGTTGCGGATGCACCGTGTGATGACAGCAGTGAGAGAAAGAAAAACAGGTTTTGGGATGAGCTGGATGAAACAGTGGGAGAAATGCCAAGGAGCTATAAAGTGATTATAATGGGTGATATGAATGGAAGAGTAGGCATTGGTTCTGAGGATGACATAATAGGTTGTAATGGAGTACCAGGAGAAAATGACAGTGGGAAGTGACTGAATGATATGTTTCAGGAAAGGAGGTTGTGCATTTGCAACTCTTATTTCAAACACAAAGGTGCACATAAATGTATGTGATTATCGAGGGTATGAGGACCATGTTGAAAGGAGCCTGATTGATTAAATGCTCATAGAAAGGTCGATGATGGGAATGGTTGCTGATACGAGGGCTGTGAGAGGACGATGTGGAGGTCTGTCAGATTGTATGATTGTGGTATGCAAGATCAAGCTGAGAGAGTGAGGTGGACCAGGAAAAAGAGGAGAAAGACTGAAAATCAAGAAGCTGAGGATCAAAGAAATGGCAGATGAATACAGGACCAAAGTAGCGGAGGAGCTGGAAACAGTGAATTGGAATGAAATGGATCTGGACAGCCTGTGGAATGCCTATAGGGATTGCTTAGTTAGGAATGCTAAAGTGGTGTGTGGTGTGGCAGGAGGAACAACAAAGGAAGGTGCAGCATGGTGGGATGAAGAGGTTAAGAGAGCAGTGGAGGCAAGGAGGAAGAAGTGGCTATGGTGGTTACAGAATAGGGGTTCATTTGAAATAAAAACTGAATATTCTATATTGAGAACAAGAAGCACATAAAAAGACTTCTGAAGAGGAAAAAGAAGGAGGTAAATGATGATCTAGGAAGAAAAATGAATGCAAACTATTCTGAAAATAGGAAGTTATTCTGGAAAGAGATGCAGAAATGTAGAAGTAACAGCAGAAAGAAATGTGAAAGTGTGAAAGATATAAGGGGTAGATTATTAACCCATGGAGTGAAGTAAGGACCAGATAGAAAGAATATTTTGAAAGCCTGATGAATGGGAGTAGAGAGAGCAGAGTGGCTGTAAACATGATTGGTTTGGGGGATTTGCAGAGAAGGAATGCAGTGCCAGGAAACGTGCCACTTGCACAGGTGAAGAATGCCATGAAATGGCTGAAAAATGGGAAAGAGCTGGGGTTGATGGGGTGTATGCAGAGATGATTAAGTGTAGTGGAAAGAGCGTTGGTTTAGTGGGTAATTAAGGCTCTCCAATCGGATTGTGGTTGGGTTTATTGCTCGCGTAATGCCACTCTGGGATGAGTGAGGCTGGTCACTGTTATCTTAATGTCAGGACCAACTTGCTTAACCCCAAGCTCCTCTGCTCCTCATGGGGCAAGAAAGGATTGGATGATGGATGGATGGATAGAAAGAGCGGAATGAAGTGCTTGTTGGAGATATGCAAGAAGGCATGGATGAGTGAAACATGCCATCAGAATGGAAAAAGGGTGTGATTGTGCCCCTGTACAAAAATAAAGGTGAGTGAAGTGAGTGCAAGAATTATTGTGGCTTAAGTTTATTAAGTGTTGTAGGAAAGGTATATGGAAAAATTGTTATGGAGAAAGTAAGATGAGATATGAGAAGTCCTAGTGAGTGATGAACAGATGGCTTTAGGAGTGGCAAAGGATGTGTGGATCAAATATTTGCTGTGAGACTGATAGTGGAGAAAGCTTGTGAGAAGGACTATAAGGTGTTTATGACATTTATGGATCTGGAAAAAACATATGACAAAGTAGACAGAGAAGGATTGTGAAAGGTTTTGCACATGTGCAGTGTAGATGGTAAACTGCTAGGTGCTGTCAAGAATCTGTATGATGTTAGTGAGGCATATGTAAGAGTACTGTAAATAGGCATGTATGTGAATGGTTCACGATCAGTGTGGGTATGTGACAAGGTCGTGTGATGTCCCCATGGTTGTTCAATATATATATATGGATGGGGTGATGAGAGAAGTAAAAACACAAGTAATGGAGAGAGGGATGGTGTTGGTAGTGAATGGTGATGGATGGAATATCTCAAATTTGTTGTATGCTGATGATGCAGTGCTACTTCCAAATACTGGAGACGAGCTTGGTAGGCTAGAGCAGAGTTTTGCTTATGTCTTTGAGCATCGTGCCTTGAGGGTAGATGTAGAAAAGAGTAAAGTGATGGTTATTGAGAGAGAAGGTGTTACGGTGAATGGAGAGAGACTGGAATTGGTAAGAGAGTTCAAGTACTTGGGTACATTGATAGAAAAGAGAGGAAAATGTGCAAAACAAGTTGAAAGTAGAGTGACGCATGAAAGAATGGTAGCTGGTGTAATGAAGGCCGTGATAAGAAACAGAGGCATGAGTGTTGCAGCTGCATGAGGTTCACTTGAAGGAGTGTTAGTGCCAACTGTAACATATAGATGTGAGACTATGGTGTGGCATGAAAATGAAAAGTCAAGAGTAAGACAGTGGAGATGGGACTGCTGAGGAATGTATGTGGAGTACAGAGGGTGGATAGGATACGAAATAATGTGATTCGTGAAAGATGAGTGAGGAAGTCGGTGGACGCCAGAATCGAAGAGAGTGTACTGAGATGGTCATGTGGAGAGAATGGATAACAATAGAGTGATGAAAAAGGTATACCTGAGTGAATTTGGAGGAGGGAGGAGGCCAGGTTGGCCAAGGAGAAGGCGGAGAGATATGGTGGATGAGTGTGTGAGGAAAAGAGGTTTGGAAGTCGGTGAGGCCAGGGAACTGACAAGAGATCGAGCTTGCTGGATGAATGTTGTGAGAAGTGCATGATCAGGGATTTGGCACCCCTTTTTAACGTGGCAGCGTCAGAATTGACTCAGTTGGATACGTTTATGCGAATCTACAGGATGTGGTGAATGTTTCTGGCATATCCAATAGAGCTATTATTCCGGGGGCTTGAATGATGAGTGAATGGAAGCGTGGCCCATTGGACTGGGCAAATTTGGGCTGTCTGAACATTGCTACTTCTCACCCTGCCCTAGGGTGGGAAAGGAGGTCTGGATGATGATGATGATGTTTTTATGACATGTCAGCTGGTCGTCTGGTAGATCAGTAAAGTCTACAGTTTATAAAATTCAAATCCATAAACTTTTCCCTGCCCCAGCAGGGATTTGAACTGGGGTTCGTTAGGACTGCAGACCACCTCTTAACTGATTGAGCCTCTGCCTCCCCCAAAGTGTAAAGTAAAAACAGTGGGACAGTAACCAAACTTTTGTTCATGGATGTACAGTACCTAGGATATAAGGTGCTGTGTGACTCATTTATATTCTCAACAGTAGTGCAGTACAGTACATTAATAATCTTACAGTTCATTCTACATTAGACAAGGATTTATTCATTGAGGACAGCTTTTTAAAAAATTAGCAAGTTGTTAGAATGACTACCTTATAGGTGTAGCTGTATGAAGTGCATCAAGAACAGTACCAAAAATGTGTAAAATTTTTTATTTTTATTATTTTTTCAAGGTTGAGCCAAGATTTCAGACATTGGATGTGTGAATGATTAAATTGGCCATCTCACGTGGTATGCAGTTGGTAGTTCTTGTTTTCACTCTGTTTCCCTTGTTCAGGATCATACCTCACCTCATCCTTAGGAGGGAGGGAAAAAAACAATGATGACAATGACAAATGATAATGGTATTTATGGGTGATGATGATGAATTCCATTTCCTGGTGACTTTCAGGGCAGTGAGTCTGCGTACCCGAGCGACCAAGCTGCAGACTCAGACAAAGACTCGGAAACAGACTCAGAGGAAGAGATCAAGGCTGGTCCGCAGATGCCTAAAGAATCGTTGGGAGGAGGTGGAGGTAAGGGAACATGCTATGCTGGATACAGGGTTGGCATATTGGACCCTTGTTACTTGTATATTGCAGGGAAGGTTCAGTCACCTGTGAGAAGTGAATATATTTTGACATCTTCATGAAAATAATGATCACCCGTGCCGTACATGGGGTGGGGGGAGGAACTACTGGTATAAAGCACAAGAGGGGTTATGGAAAGCAGAATATGATGGAGGGTAGACACTGCTGAAGTTGACTGAGCCAGTTTCAGGGAAAGGCACAGACTCAGATTGAGATCAGTGCCAGTCCACAGATGTCTGAAGAAGCATTGGGGAGGGAGAGGTGGAGGTAGAGGTGTAGACTGGTGCTTTGAATTTATTTTGTTGTTGTTGCAGCCCCAGGCTCATCTGGATGTGAGCCTGATGGAGTGCAGGTTAAATTTGCCCTTCTTCAGTCCTTCATCATCTTTTGGGAGATAGGGAGGGAGTTGAGGGAAGCTTATTTAACTGGGCAACAGGGCCACCTGACTATACTTGTCCCATCATAGAGTGTAAGAATGAATAATATGATAATACTGGCAGTGTGTATGATTGCATCCAACATTTCAGGCACCCTGGCCAACCCCCGGAAGAGAAAGAAAGGTAGCGAGGATCAGCTGGACCTAGTTGGCCTTGCACTGGCCACCAAAATGATATATTCCAAGAAGGCCAAGCGAGACATTATGGACAGTGCATGGAACAGGTGAGGTATGAGTTAGGCTGATTGACGATGATGATGATGATGATGGTGTTTGTGATCCATCCATCCATCCATCATCCATTCCGACATTGCCCCATGAGGAGCGTAGGAGGCCAGGGCTAAGCAGTTGGTCCCAACATTTAAGATGAGAGTGACCAGCCTCACTCATCCCTGAGTGGCATTACATGAGCAATCAACCCTAACCATCCCTTGGGTATAAACCCTCACTGGCTCAATCCGATTGGAGCGCAATAATTACCCACTAAACCACTAGACGCCAAAATTTGGTTATATGGTTATCACCCAGTGTAGTAAATGGTTTCCTGTTCATTTGGCTTGTCACTCAGTGTAGAGTCACCCACAGGCAGAAGGAAGAGGAAAGAATGAAGGATAAGAAGGAGTGTAAAGTTACCTGTAGGCAGAAGGACAAGGAAAGAATGAGGGAAAGGAAGACAGAAGAGAATGGAAGGAAAGAAGGATGGAGGAGAGGAAAGGGCAGACACCCGACAGCAGCACTACATTGAGTGAGTGGATGGTGAGCGCCCCCTCCTATGTAAAAAAATCATTGTAAACACCTGGTAATTTTGTAGGTTAACAGTCTTCTTATGTGGGCAATAAAAGGCATAAAGTATAAGGGATGGTTGTGGTTTTTTACTCATATAATGTCGCACTCAGGAATGAGTGCTTGTCTGGATTGAGTAGCCTCAGCTCCAGGAACCAGCATTCTTGATGGGGCAACAAAGAACTGGATGGTAGATATTGTTGTTGGAGGAGGCGGAGGAAAGGTTTAGGAAGTGGAGAGATGGTATGGGGCACAAGGGCTTAAGGGTAAATGCAGATAAAACAAAAGAGATGATATCTAGGGTTGGTGGCGGTACTGTCAAAGACGAGGGAAAGTGGCCACGTGCAGTTTACCACAAGGGCACAGGAAGTAATTCCATCTTGTGCAGTGTTTGTGATAAATGGGTGCACAAGGGATGTAGTGGTATCAGAGGTAGACTGCGAGATAATGCTGACTTTATGTGTACAGCTTGTTGAGGAGAGCAGGTGGAGATTGTCAGGCGTGAAAGGATTGAACTTGCTGGTGAATCTCTTGAGTCTGTGGAAGAGTTTTGTTATTTGGGAGACATGTTCTGTGCTGGAGGTGGGGCTGGAGCTATCTCTGTGGCTAGGGTGAGAAGTGGTTGGAAGAAGTTCAGGGAGCTCTTGCCTCTCCTGACATTGAGAGGACTTTCCCTACGTGCTAAGGGGTCTTTGTATGCAGCATGTGTTAGGAGTGTAATGCTATATGGTAGTGAGACCTGGGCAATAAAGGAGGAAGATATTCGCCGGCTCATACGTATAGAAATGACAGTGATTAGGTGGATGTGTAGTGCGTCCCTGCATGCAAGGTCTGGGGGGGCTGGGTTTACGATGGAAGAGTTGAAAGGTAGGATGGGACTGGAGTGTATTGGTGTTGTGATGAGGAGAGGTAGATTGAGATGGTTTGGACATGTGGAGAGGATGGGGGATGATAATTGGGTGAGGAAAGTGAGAAGTGTTAATATTGGGTGTGGGGTTATGAGGGGTATACCGAGAAAGACATGGGACAAGGTCATTAAGTGTGACCTCAGGGTTAAGGGACTGAACAGGGAGGCTGCAATGGATTGTGCAGCATGGAGAGCCGCCATTAGGTGACCAAGGCCGACGCATGCAAGCACGTTGGAGCCTTTAAAAACGAAATGAAGCGAACGTGCAGGCTCATCACAGTGTGAATCCAGTGGACTGTAGGCCGAAGTTCCCCTTCTGCTTTAGTCCACCGTCCTCTTCAGGGGATAGAGAAGAAGCTGGACATTTGCGTAACTGCTGTCCAGTCATACCAGTGCCACCACATGAAGGCATCACACCCAACACCAGATGATAGATAAATGGATGGAGCATGTTATTTTATAAGTCTGTTTTTTCAGGTACATGAATGGTGATGGTGATGATCTGCCAAGCTGGTTTGCTAAGGATGAGAAGAAGCACAACAGAATAAGAATAGAAGTGGAGCCGGTAAGTTGGTTGCTGGCTTTTATGTAGCTTTCCAGCTTAGTTCTTGTGGTTGCCTGAGGCACATCAGAACATAATGCTGATGAACTGTAAGATATCAGCCCCTTCATCCAGGCACTTCCAGAGATTTTCTAGTTATGTTGAAGGTCTGTCCATACAATACTGTCAGATTGAAAGTGCATGGAGTGGGAGGTGTGCTGTGGTGTGATAGGCTATGTTACAATGGGGATATAGTGAATTATTTGTGTTTTGTATTATATATTTGACACTGAAGTTCTTGTAGTACTTAAATGATTACTGTATATTCTAACTCTTGAGGGTATAAATCCAATGGGTAATTGGGGTTTATTGCTCACATAATGCCACTCAGTGACAAGCAACTCATCTCTTTTCTTAATTGCCTGGACTGAGTAGCTCAGCCCTGGACCCCAACACTCCAGATGGGGCAGTACAGGATGAAGCAGTGCATTAGTACTCAGTTTCTCATTTTGATTGTTCTATGTACATGCTCACTTTTTCTGATTTCTGGATCCTACCAACTCCCATTTAAATCCATCACCAAAAGGATGTCTTCAATTTTGTTTTATTCTGACTACCAAAGAGATAGTTTGTTATAGTTAGGGGGGGCCTCTTGTAAAGAAAGGGTTGATAAAGGCTCTGTCTAAACCTTTCCAGTTCAGGGGAATTTCTCATTAAGTGAACATAGTCTGTTGCATCCTTAGTTGGGAAAAAAAGGTCATGATGATGATGATGATGATGATGATGATCATCCCTACTCCCTTCTGCCCTACACACAAAGCTAACACTTGCAGGAGGACCTAAGAATGTACCGTGACCGCTCAAAGGACGTCAATGCCCGTACCATCAAGAAGGTGGTGGAGGCCAAAGCACGAAAGCAGCGGAGGGTTAAGAAGCGCCTGGAGAAAGCACGCAAAAAATCGGAGAACATCACCAATAATGCTGAGTTGTCAGAGAGGGAGAAGGCTCAGGAAGTTAAAAAGTGAGTATTGATAATGGTCTTGTTTGTCTATCCATTCAGTATTTGATAAAGGACTGTATTATAAGGCACACAGGAGACTTTGTTATATGGTATTTTTCTCTTAGCATGTTAGTGTGCACATTACACTTTAATATTGTCTTATGTGGTTTGTATATTTGTAGAATTGATGTTGAGTTTTTCATTAACATTCAAGAGGATAAAACAGTGTTGTCATCATCATCATCATCATCTGGACCACCTTTCCCACCCTAGGGCAGGGTGAGGAGTAGCAGTGTCCAGACATCCCAAGTTTGCCCAGTCCATTGGGCCATGCTTCCATTCACTCATCATTCAAGCCCCTGGAATCCTGGCTCTATCTGATACACCAAAAATTTTCACCATAATCTGTAGCTGCACATAAATGTGTCTGATAGGGTCAGTCTGAACACTGTCACGTTAAAAAGGGGTGCCAAATCCCTGATCATGCACTTCTGACAACATTCATCCAGCCAGCTCGATTTCTTGTCAGTTCCCTAGCCTCACTGACTTCCATACCACTCGTCCTCACACACTCATCCACCATATCCTTCCACCTTCTCCTTGGCCTACCTTGCCTCCTTCCTCCTTCAAATTTGCTCAGATATACCTTTTTCACCACTCTGTTGTTATCCATTCTCTTCACATGACCATACCCTCTCAGTACACTGTCTTCGATTCTGGTGTCTACGGACTTCCTCACTCCGCATCTTTCATGGATCACATTATTTTGCATCTTATCCATTTTCTGTACTCCACATACATTCCTCAATAGTCCCATCTCCATTGCTATCACTCTTGACTTTTCATTTTCATGCCACACCACAGTTTCACATCCATATGTTAAAGTTGGCACTAACGGTCCTTCCTGTAAGCCTTGCGCAGCTGCAACAGTCAGGCCTCTGTTTCCTATTAAGGCCTTCATAGCACCAGTTACTTTCCTTCCCTGTGTCACTCTACTTTCCACAATGTAATGTGCAAAATAAGTCATTGTGGAAGAGATACTGCAGAGTCTCCCATCCCATTTAGAATGTGGCCTTCAGTCTTTGAGTTCATCAATGAAGCAGTAACAGGAACAGAAACGGCAGTAATGCCAAGTTATCAGAGAGACATGGTTCAGATGGCTAAAAAGTTGGTGCATTTATTCTGATTTACATTGCTGTTGTGCTTATTTTTCTGTCTCTCCATTGCTTAGTATACTCTAGTCTCAGAATTCATCCAGCAGTGCCAAATTGGTAGAAGTAAAATCATTGGGAAATTAGGAATTTGGTTTGAGGGTATAACAGTTTTGGTCTAATGTGGCTGAATCTGTTGTATCCAAACAGTAGTCACCTTCTGAATGTGGGTTTTAATTATTTTTCTTCCCTTTATTCTGCTGGTTTTTACAAATGTCCCCAACTCCCTCCTTATCCCCTGAAAGGATGATGATGTTCTGTTTAAGGGCAGCTTTGTCCAGCAGTCCATTGGATTCATGACCAGGTGGGACTGGGGCCACAACAGCAATAGCTCCTCCTCCTCCTCCTCCTCCTTCTTCTTCTTGAATGCATTTGCCTATTAACCTCTCTTTGAATATTCACAGATTATACAAGAAAGCCATGGCCCCTCTCAAGAAAAAGGACACAAAATATATTGTGATGAAGAAAAAATTTGGTGGCCAGAAACCCAAAGGCACCAAGGGACCATACAAGCTGGTTGATAAGAGGCTCAAGAAGGATACTAAAGCACAGAAGAGGGCAGAAGAGAGAAAAAAAAAATTCAAGGGAAGACAATAGATACAGGATAGTTAGGTATGGTATCATTTGTGTCATTTTGTGTTTGAATTTGCGCATGTGTATTTCAATCCAGCCCGGTCATCGAATTGTCTTTTCATCTGTGCTTGTGTAATCTATCCACAATATTCATGTATATATATCTGTCTGTTTAATATATATATGGATGGGGTTGTAAAGGAGGTGCAAGGTAGGACAGTGGATGTGGGGGTGGCTCTAATGAATGAGGGTGAGATTTGGAAGATTCCGGTGTTGCTGTTTGCTGATGATACAGTATTGTTGAGTGAAGATGAATGGGAGTTGCAAGGTTTGGTTAATGACTTTGGAACAGTGTGTAGGAGGAGGAAGCTGAAAGTTAATGTAATCAAAAGTAAAGTTATGGTGTTTGAGAGGATTGAAGTCACAGAATGTACAATGAGGTTGGATGGTGAGGATAGGAGAATGTGAATGCATTCAAGTACTTGGATAGTGTGATGAGTAAGGAAGGAACTTTGGGGATGAAGTGCGTGAAAGGGTACAGCAGGGAAGGAAGGTTGTTGGTTCACTGAAAGCAGTGATGAGAAGTAGGGAGGTGAGTTTGGAAGTTAAGAAGTCACTGCACGATAATATTGTGATCCCTACCTTGACATATGGAAGTGAGGCGTGGACCTTGCAAGAGGGGAACAAGTCAAGAGTGAGAGCAGTGGAAATGAGTTACTTGAGAGGAGCATGTGGAGTGACATGGAGGGACAGGTTGACGAATGAAGAAGTGAAGGAACGTTGTGGGGTGGATGTGGATGTGGTTGAGAAGAGTAGGAGAAATACACTGAGATGGTTTGGACATGTGGAGAGAATGGAGGATGAAAGACTGACTAAGAGGGTGTATGTAGGTGAGGTGGAGAGAGGGAGAGGGAGGCATAGACCAAGGATGAGGTGGAGGGATGGAGTTGAGAGGTATATGAGGGAGAGGGGATGAGTTGGGGGGAGGGTAGTCAAATGGTGGGTGACAGAGCGACTAGGAGGTGTTTTGTCTGCGGCCACCCTTTGCGGGATTAGGGCGTCGGGCTATAGATAGATAGATAGATAGATAAATCGTGAAATATTCGTACATATGTGTAAAGCCGATAAATCTTCATCTCTTGGCGTATCTAGCCAGCACCACAAAACATTAAAAACAACATCACAGAGTATTTTGAAACCCCATTATTAGGCACAGGACTCATCTTAAATGTATAAGAAAAATTTGTACATCATATTATTTTTGAAAAACACTCGTATGAGAGCATTCTGATTTGCCTGCAAAATAAAATCAGAAATTAGAAATTCTGGCAGTATGTAGTATGTGCCTTACCACGAATGCTGCTATTGGAGTGACACTTTTCAAGGGTTCATTTGCCAAGAGGTGACTGGAGGCTTTTTGATTATTTAGTGCCATCAAGGGAACTAGGCTGATCGTATACCCTTTAATGTACTTGTATTGAAGTACTGTACTGTACAGTATAGCCTATTCTTGGCCCGAGCACCAAGAAGGAGGTAATGTGGGTTTGATTGTTTACCATTGCAAATTTTGTGCATCTGCCTATGTGCCCTACTCTTCATACTCTCACTTTTAAATCTTACTACCCATTTTTCACTCTCCATTCTTTCCACGTCCAAACCACTTCAGTCTACTTCTGTGCATAATGTGAGCAATACAATCAGTTCCTAGCTAGCTTCTCCGATTCTTCCAGTTCTCTAATTTATAGTTCTGTCTTCATCCTTTGTAGTAGAATAATGATGATAATGATAACAGTTATTTGATACTGTACCTTTGACAGTTATTTAATACTGTATCGTTCTTAATGTTCACAGGTGGGAATGACAGGCAGCGCAGATAACTTGTGGACTCGTATTCTTATTACCTGTGGAGGCTTTCTTGTATTTCTGCATATGGCATAATAATATTTACCACTATGTTATTTTTGCATTGTGTCAATATTAATATAGGACATAAACAGCATACTAGAGAATTGCAAGGTCCATCCGTCCATCCATCCATCATCCAATTCTACGTCGCCCCAAGAGTAGCGTAGGAGCCTGGGGCTAGGCAAGTTGGTCCTGACATTTAAGATGGGAGTGACCAGCCTCACTCATCCCTGAGTGGCATTACATGAGCAGTAACCCCAACCACCCCTAGGATATAAACCTTCATCGGCTCAATCCAATTGGAGCGCCACAATTACCCACTAAACGACCAGGCACCATAATTTGGTTATATGGTTACCACCCAGCATAGTAAATGGTTTTCTGGTGTACAGCAAACCATTTAGCTTGTCACTCAATGTAGGGTCACCCTTAGGCAGAAGGAACTGGAAAGAAAGAAAGAAAAAGAGGGAGTGTAAAGTCACTTGTAGGCAGAAGGACAAGGAAAGAATGAAGTAAAGAAAGAAGAGGAAGGAAGGAAAGGGCAGACACCTGAGAGCAGCATTACATCGAGTGATTGGATGGTGAGCACCCCCACCTACCACCGGTAAAGAAGAGGTGCTAGCAGGCTTCCTAAGGACATGAGAATATGGCTCATAGGATGTTATGGTTGCAGTAAGATCATCCTGACCTGCATTTTATCTGTGACAGAAATATGAAAAGTATTATTTTAATAAATATTCACAACTTAATATGTTTTTATATATTCCTTTCCATATTCTGCATTTAAAAATGTATTCTTTGCCTTTAAATTTTGTCAGCAAATCTGAAATATTTAGGGGTACGTTATGGTATCAAGGGAAGAGGCTTCTGGTCTCCCAGCCCTAAATTTACTGACTTTGATTACCTAGTCTTGGTCTGCTACACATTGTAGAGGGTAATGTGGATTTGGCTTTGTTGATTTATATTTTTACACAAATTTACAGTCTATTTTGAGAAAGAACAGTTGCTTGCCTAGTATCTTTATACAGTACTTCTACACCTAACCCATCTCCCTCAGTCCATCCTCTCAGCATGTCCAGACCATCTCAGTCTCCTTTCAACTTCCTTTCTGATGCTTTCCATGGCTTCTTAGGCACTGGAGATAACAATAATGTGATGACATATGAATGCAGTTGGGGACAGCTGTCTCTGAGTGGTAAGAGTTTGGGCCTTGACGACAGACATTTGTGTATTGCCCAAATAGTTAAGGAGAAAAAATACATATATAACATAAATTTTTCTTGTCAGTTTTAGACTACTGGAGGCAGCAAAGAAATGGCCAATCCATGTCTATAACTGTTTTGAGTGAGGGAGCAGAGAAGGAAGAGAAATTAATTATAAGCTTGTACGAGAGTGGAGTGGTCAAAAAGAAAGCTAAACCGGAGTGTATGGGGGAGTTATGTTTTGAGTGGAGAGGTTGTTTGCAGAAATGTCTGGGTCCCCACAATTGACAGGGTTCAACATTATGCAATGGAGGTAGTCTGAATAGACAATGGAGAGTGGCTCAAAATTAAGGTTTATCAAGTAAAAGAACATTGAAATAAAATTTATATGCCTATGTTGATACAGTGGGCATAACATGCAGCTTTTTGTGAGTGGGTAAACTTTCACCATCTTTACACTGAGTGAGGAATAGAATACTACCCAAGTATTCCCTGCATGTTGCAAAAGTTAATCAAAAGCTGATGGACAGGGTGAAATAAGGTACCTCCATGTGTGGTAAAATTAGGGAACTGTAAAGGAACTTCATTTTACCTCTATGACTGTTACAAGTTTTTCTTAAAACTCCATGGTTCACTTCTTGTCTTTGACCTCCAGTCTGTAAAGTGAAATGTGTACATTTTGCCCGAATCAAAGATCGATTATGATGGGAAATATAAATCAGTGCAGCCCCAGGTTTGATTCCGGGGAATTGGGGATGACCATAAGACCTTTTATGGGGAGGGGAGGGGCTACTTAGTGGCATTCCACATCCCATGCACTTTGTGTGGTATGCTACTTTGTGTGGTATGGTGACTTTACAGTGCATGACATGTAAGTTTTACCCAGTAACCTAGGAAAAATTATGTTTGATTGAGCCTGTGTAGGTTCATATCCAAGGGGTTGTTGGGGTTTATTGCTCACATTGCCACTCAGGGATGAGTGAGGCTGGTTACTCGTATCTTAAATGTCAGGACCAACTTGCTTAGCCCCAGGCTCCTACGCTCCTCGTGGGGCAATGTAGGATTGGATGATGGATGGGTGGATGAATGGATAACCACAACCAAATGGACACCAGGTGTGATTTCATGTGTTAAGGCACTTCAACTGGATATTGTCCATAATGGTTTACATCCGAGGGATTACGTGGTGACATTCGAGAGTTAATGATCGGTCACCCTTGGCTTAAATGCCTAAACTTATAGCCTAACCCCGGGCCCTTAGGTTTCTGATGGGAGGGAGTGGTATTAGTGCAATGGTTCGAACCCCAGGTTCATCTGAAATGTGAACCCAGTAGAGTGCAGGCAGAAACTGCACCATTCCTGCAGTCCTCCATCCCCCCTTCAGAGGGACAGGGAGGGGGTTGGGCGTTTGCATCATCAGGCAGCAGAGCCGCCCAGCTAGGCCGGTGCGAAGGCGCCCATCTCCAACACTGGTGATGGGGGTGGGGGGCAGATAAACAGATAGATAGATAGATAGTCTAGATGTAGGCTACATCCACTTCGAAGTGAACAGATCTTGATTTTTATACTTTTCTGTTTGACTTTGAGAGAAAAAAAAAAAATGAAAAGTTGGCAACAGAGGTATCTATCATGCAAACACTTCACGTTTAAAATAGAAAGTTATAATTCAAGGAAACATATTTATCAACATAAAAAGAAATAGGTAATATGATAGCTATTTATACCGATTAAACCCTACTTTGTGTCGAGCTTGCTAGCTGCCGGTTTCACCAAAAAATACGTAAACAAACTTCACGTGTGTGGTCGTGTGTGGCAACATGAGCAATATACTTACTTCATCTCTCACAGAATACCCTCAAGGATATCAGCAACTTTAAGAATACATTTGCGCCCTTCTGAAGAAAGTGTTTCGTTATATGTGTTGAAAACAAGATTACATCTAAGTCCCACGAGAGAGCACGTCTGCCACCAGCGTGGCGGGTTTCCATTGACTATTTATTTTTTTAAATCCATATCAGCATTAGTCAGTGACCATTAGACTCATTATGTGTACATAATATCATCAACTGATATATCCATTCCTCAACCGGCCGTCTGTTGGCCATTTACTGGAGGTGGTACTATTTTAATAGTGCTTTCACACAGTCATTGAATGTGGGGGATATTCGTTTGTCAAATGTATTGTACAGTCATGGTTATAAATAATCACCTATGCTCCGGTACCCCATAACTCAGGCTGACTCCTTTATGTGTGGCAAGTCACAGTGGAGTAAGAGGGGCTGAGCAGGAGGGGCCAGAGAGAGAAGGAAAGATGGGTGGGGGGACGAGCGATGGTGAGGGAATGGAGTGAGGGAGGGCAGGGTGGTTAGGTTGGGGAGGGAGAATGAAATGTGATGTGGTGGTCACATAATTTATATTTTCATTCATTCAGGGTCAAGTGGGTTGATGGAGGATTAGTGCCCCTCCCTGTAAAACAAATAACTCAGTCATTGGCCACCCCGTGAGGGATTATGGCATCTGGCAATAGATAGATAGATAGATTCATTCAGGGCATAATATAAAGGAGTTAATATTTGGTAGATAATGCTGCATTACACTTTGTATAGTGATGTTAGATAACAAACATTAGAGTGGTAATATCAAGGGCTGGATTGTGAGAGAAATATGGTGATGTGGCTGATCAGATATTAGTGTGGAGCCAGATATATGTATTTATCCGCATATTTTGACTTTGGAAACAATGGAATCTGGATGGCTTTGACTTCTGTACGGTAATGTATGTGTGAAAAATGTCCTCTTCCCTTACAAGTAATTAATTTTTGGAACTAGATATCAAATGCAACCTTTGATATGGCTGTGTCCACAGTAAATACTGTATGATCATCCTCTCAGTATGCCGTACACTCCCTCTATACAGTCACCATCATGTCAGTTATTTTATGACATCCCTACATGAAAAGGCCATTTAAAATAACTGTGCATTACAGGTAAATAAGTATCATCTCGGAATTATATTTTCCTCTGGCAAAAAACAGTTAATTACAAATTGGTGGACAGGGCAATAGTGTATTGTGCTTGAAACTTCTGGCTCTGCATTAATGTTTGATCTGTCATGTCACTATATTTCTCTCATGAGCCAGCCCTTGATATCACCGCCTAACTAAAGCTTGTTATCTGATGCTACTATACGAGGTGTATATATTGCAGCATTATCTACCAAATATTAACTCCTTTAAATCATGCCCTGAATGAAAGAAAATGGACAAATAATGTGACCACCACTTACCTACCCTCCCTTCCTTCCCTTGCTCCACCCCCGTACCATCGCTTGTCCCCCCACCCACCTTTTCTCTCTCTGGCCCCTCCCTCTCAGCCCCTCTTGCTCCACTGTGATTTGCCGCGCATAAAGAAACCAGCCTGAGGCACGGGGTACCGGAGCGTAGGTGATTATTTGTGACCACAACTGCACATTAACTTTTATTAAAAAAGATACAAATACTATGATGAATATTTACAGTCTTAGTGAGATTACTGTGAAATATTGAAAAGGATGGAAGTGGGTAAATTTTTAACATATTGCCCATTGCCCGTAATGTTTTGACATAAAATATAGACTTCTCCAGTGGTTTTTCATGTGATGGATTTTTATTTTATTTTTTTTCTACCTTTACCCCAGACTCCTGCTGGGAAAACCAGTACTGGGTATGCCAAATTATAGAACCTATATTTCTGAATCACTTTATTTCTATAAACATACCTTGGAATGCAGTTTAACTTTCCTTAGAATGCAGTACAGTATTTGGTTTGTTTACACTGGACATGACTCATCCTACATATAGCTAAGGCTGCCATTTTCCTGTGGTCCTCCCTGACAAAATAAAGTACACATACGGTACTCTATTGTGGTTAGGTAACATGGTGGTTATTAGATTTAATGCCTAATCATTGCTTTTCAAATTTTTGGTCAGATTAGTTCTATCTGTCTATAGCCCGATGCCCTAATCCTGCAAAGGGTGGCCGCAGACAAAATGCTTCCAAGTCTCTCTGTCACCCACCATTTGACTCGCCACCCCACAGCTCTTTCCCCCCTCCCTCATATACCTCTCAACTCCATCCCTCCACCTCATCCTTGGTCTTCTCCTTCCTCTCCCTCCCTCCACCTCACCTACATACACCTTCTTAGTCAGTCTTTCATTCTCCATTCTCTCCACATGTCCAAACGACCTCAGTGTATTTCTCCTAATCTTCTCAACCACATCCACATCCACCCCACAATGTTCTTTCACTTCTTCATTCGTCAACCTGTCCCTCCATGTATTAATTTCTGTTAAAAATAGAAGCTCCCATGCTGACCGTTTGTGGAGACATAAGTTTAATTGATATTTTGGGAACATAATTTCCATAGGATGTTTATAAAATATTGCATAGAATTATAAATGGTATACCGTACTGTAGGCCTGTTTTTTTTTTCCTGACATGAGTTTAATATAAAGGTAAAAATTTACTTTTTAGTTTTAGATTGGGTTAGGTAATTACTGAATTATTCTGTTATAATCCTTGGCTTTCCACTTCCAGAGGGTAAAAATACTGTAGCATTATGACATCCATACTTGTGGATTATTCAACGATGGAGGACTGTTACTATGAGGGGCAGTTCAGTGATGCTGAGGAGGATAGGTGGGTACATCTTCAGTTGATCACTTCAACCCATCATTTCATCTCATTAACTCTCCACCTCCTCCTCTTACTGGCTTCCTTCAACCTCTGTCTGTTCACTGGACTGTTGGTGCTTTACTTCTTCTCTATTGCTGCTTCTGTGGCCACTGCTGAAAACTGTTTGCTTGCATCCTTCCACCATCACCACTGCGGCGGATGCGTAACCTAGCACCTGTCTAGCAACAAACTCTCACCCCTCTTCTGTCTGTCTCTCTAATGCAAGAGTTAACCATTACTCCCAGTAATTGTACACAACAGATCAACTCAGGAACTGTCTTCCTCTGTCTGTATTTCCTACTGCTTGTGGTCTCCAGGTTTCCAAATGCAGTGTCCAGGCATGTCAAAATGAACAGTTTTTTAATTTGTCTCTCTTGTCTTGTTTTTGTTTTTTTCTTGGAGGAAGCAGCCTTGCGTGCTTCAGGCCTTTGGTTCCATCTTCCTTGCACAAAAAAATAAATAAGAAATAAATAGCTTTTAAATGTATCTTTGCTATTATCATCATCAACATCACCATCAGCATCTGGACCTCCTTTCCCACCCTAGGGCAGGGTAAGGAGTAGCAATGTCCATACAGTCCAAAATTTGCTCAATCCAATGGGCCACGCTTCCATTCAGCAAAGGTTTCATGGCAAACCTCTCCTCTTATCTCACTCACACACACACACACACACACACACACACACACACACACACACACACACACACACACACACACACACACACACACACACACACACACACACACACACACACACACACACACACACACACACACACACACACACACACACACACACACACACACACACACACACACACACACACACACACACACACACACACACACACACACACACACACACACACACACACACACACACACACACACACACACACACACACACACACACACACACACACACACACACACACACACACACACACACACACACACACACACACACACACACACACACACACACACACACACACACACACACACACACACACACACACACACACACACACACACACACACACACACACACACACACACACACACACACACACACACACACACACACACACACACACACACACACACACACACACACACACACACACACACACACACACACACACACACACACACACACACACACACACACACACACACACACACACACACACACACACACACACACACACACACACACACACACAGAGAGAGAGAGGAGAGACAAGCAAAGGTGGGGGAATGGAGTGGGAGACAACTAGGGGTGGGGGAGTGCAAGGGGAGAGGGAGAGAGCCATGCCTGGTAGTGCTGAGTGTGGTGGGGGAAGGGAGAGGAGGGAAGGGGGGGGAAGAAGAAAGGGGATGGAGGGAGGATGGGAGGACTGGGAGAGCCTCGTTCCAAACCTAGGGAGAGGCTGGGTGTCTGACTAGTGAGGTGACGGACATTCAAATTGTTCGGATTGTGGGAATGTTCCCCTGTTTATTGTGTTCGGGCTAGCGAAGCGCCGGTTATCGACGCACCGGACAACAGAGTGTGGGTGTAATATACATTAGGGTAGTGAGCTGTAGCGGGTCTCCAAAGCCACTTTCAAGTACAGTATATCAACTGAGATTGAAATGAGGTGTCAGGTTTATGAGGAAAGTGATAGGATGAAGGTGATGTACAGTAAGAGGAAGGTGAAAATGAGGGTGAAGGTCAGGTAGGAGTTTTCATTTGTTTTAACATCCCCCTATTCCCTCCTGTTCCCCTGAAGGGGAGATGGTAGACTTCAGAAAAAGGCTGCTTCAGCCAGCAGTTCACTGGGTTCATGTCCAGATGAGCCAGGGGCTACAAAAACAGCAACAACAACAGCTTTCTTCTTCTAATTATGTGTGTTATTACTGTTACGTTTGTTACAGTGAAAACCAGCAGCAACATCTTTCTACATCTTGCTGTTTGTGCTCTAGAAATAATTATTGTGCTGTCACATTTGGAAAATCTTTTACATTATTTCGCTGATGAGACACAACAGCTTTGGCTGGAATTGTATGCTCATTATATTCCCCTCCCCCTTTCTTACAGTGAAGCATCTCATCAGCCATGCCTCAAACTGCCTATCACATCCATTCAAGTTCCTGAGGATGAAAACTGGGATGAAGGAGATGGGTCCAGACCTCCAGACAGCAAAGGGCTGACACGGGAAGTTATATTCAGCTCAGACGATGATGATGATGATGATGATTTTGATTATGATGATGTGCTGGAGTATGAAGAAAATACAAAAGGCACACAGAATTCAGTAGTGGTGAAAGGTAGGTTACAGTGTTGTGATTTGTTTACCTCGAATGATGATGTTTATGATTTTGATTTTGATGATGTATCAGATTATAAAGAAAACACAAAAAGAACTCAGAATTCATTATTAGTATAAGACAATTTCCTGTTGATCCAGTTGATGTCTTTTTCATTTTATACTTACAGTCTCTGGTGATTTATTTCTTCATAGGATAGAGTTCAAACCAGTGGGGATAGGTATAGCGTTACTGAATCACTTCAGTTCAAGAATCCTTTTCCAAATTGATAATAATCATCTGATAAAACCACTAATGAAATTAAAGAATGTCACACAGATTCAGGTAGTTCAGGTTTATTCAGAGGTTGGAGGATGACAGGTGCGTGTGGAGGGTGAGAGTTATGAACATTGAGGGTAGAGTTGCAAGAGGCAGGCTGAGAAAGATGTGGGATGAGGTCATAGAATGTGACCTCAGGGATAAAGAACTGAATAGAGAGGCTGCCAGAGACTGAGTAGCATGGAGAGCTGCTTTTAGGTGACCAAGGCTGATGCTTGCCAGCATGCTGGAGCCTTCATAAGCTAAATACTGTAAACTAATGATCCTCATTGTAAGGCAGGGATGATGATGATGATGATGATGTTCATCATCATCATCATCATCATCCAGACCTCCTTTCCCACCCTAGGGCAGGGTGAGGAGTAGCAATGTCCAGTCAGCCTAAATTTGCCCAGTCCAGTGGGCCACACTTCCATGCACTCACCATTCAAACCCCCAAAATTCTAGCTCTATCTGATAGGCCAGAAACATTCACTACGTTCTGTAGCTTCGCATAAACATATCCGATAAAGTCAATCTGGACGCTGTCACATTAAAAAGGGGTGCCAAATCCCTGTTCATGCACTTCTTTTCACAACATTCATTCTGCCAGCTCGATCTCCTTTCAGTCCCTTAGCCTCACCAACTTCCAGACGTCTCTTCCTCGTGCTCTCATCCACCATATCCCTCCACCTTCTCCTTGGCCTGCCTCACCTCCTCCCTCCTTCAGATCTGCTCAGATATACTTTTCTCACCACTGTTGTTATCCATTCTCTCCACATGACCATACCATCTCAGTACACTCTCTAAATACTCTGGTGACCACAGACTTCCTCACTCCGAATCTTTCACGAATCACATTATTTCGTATCCTATCTACTCTCTGTACTCCACAGCAGTCGCATCTCCTCTGCTATCACTCTTGACTTTTCATTTTCATGCCACATTTGGATGTGAGACTTGGTACTGATAATTGGAGAAATTGACAGATCACCTTTATAAATAGGGTTTGAGCCTGAACAGTCAGTTTTTCTGTATTTTACACTGGACTTCAAAGTGGCAGCAGATAAATGTCCAGTGGTCTTGTGAATTAAGGCAGTCCTGTGGATGTGGCCAATACAGGTCAAAATATGAGAGTAAGTAGGTTTGGTTTATTGCATATTATTACAGCCCAGGGTAAGCAGTTGTTCACTCTTACCTTTGATGTCTGGACTACATAGTCCAGCACTCGGCTTATGTGCTCGTGATGGGGGCAGTACTGGATTGGATGAGATTGTTGGGCTAAAACACTCATTATCATTATCACTTTTATCCTTGATGGTGCTAAAGCATAATGTACATTCAAGATGTGTTGTGCATTTGTTGGTAAGGGGTTAGCCTGTGTTGTATTTGTTGAAGTGCTGTATGCTTATGTGTGTTTGGGTGGGTAGAGCAGTCATGCATGACGGTTTAGATAATATGTTACTGCAAAAGATTTATTTCTGACAGATGGCTTCAGTTTATTTATTTATTTTTTTCTTTAGATCTGACAAAACAGTTACAAAGGAACAACCTTGGTGGCCCCAACAACTGCAACACTCAGTCACAGAAGGTGAGATATCACAACTGCATGTTCACAAGTTGTAGTGCTGTATTGAGTTTGACATTTCTGTGACCAGCTGTGACGTTTAGGATGCCATAATACTTAAGTTCACTGTGATTTAGTGTTACAGTACAGTGCCATGTTCATTAGGCATTGGAAAGAGCGACAAGGATTTTGTATCTAAACCTTAACATATATATTGGTTAACAGCCAAATTTTTTGTGAAAACAGTGTACAGTAATAGGTATATGTGACTAGCCAAGCATTGTGAATGCTTGAATGGTTATAGTTATGAATTCACTGTAATGACTTAGTTTTTTATTATCCTTTTGCAGCTTATTAATATAGCTTAGTGGCAGAAAAATACAGACTACAGCTTTGCACCCATTCCATAGAGATTATTCAAGGAAGTTTTGGAAATAGAGTTTTTGGATATAAATTTTTGTGCTTTAATATGAAAAAATTTTCAGATTGAAAAGTTCCAACCATCTGAAAAGCTTTTTAAGAAGTTTGCTGCAAAAATTTGTCTGGAGAAGTTTGAAGGCCTTCAAGGATTTGGAGGCAGTGTTACCAATAAAATGGTGGAAAATCAGCGGAGATCTGAAAATGAAAGGTATGGTACTAGGTGCCATAAAATATTAAAGTTATGTTTGAATGTGTAATATTGCTTATATATTGTTTTTGATTACTTTATACAACATTCTTTACTTTATACAGCATTCATTGTACTCTGGAACAATGGATATGCCTTCCTCTATTTTCCTTCTACCTATCACCTCCAATCACGGTGTGTCCAGGCATCTTGAAATGAACAAATCTTAATTTTTTTATTTGATAAAGAATATTTTGAAAGTCTGATGAATGGGAATGGGGAGAGCAAAGCGACTGTTAACATCACTGGTTTGGGGCATGTACAGAGAAGGAATGCAGTGTCAGGAAACATGACACTCACAGAGGTGAAGAATGCTGTGAAGCAGCTGAAAAATGGGAAAGCAGCTGGGGTTGATGAGGTGTATGCAGAGATGATTAAGTGTAGTGGAGAGAGCGGAATGAAGGGCTTATTGGAGATATGTAAGAAGGCATGGATGAGTGAAATTATGCCAGTAGAGTGGAAAAAGGCAGTGATAGATTATCTCAAATTTGTTGTATGCTGATGATGCAGTGCTACTTGCAAATACCAGTCAAGAGCTTGGTAGACTAGTGCAGAGTTTTAAAGATGTGTGTGTGTCATGCCTTGAGAATAAATGTAGAAAAGAGTAAAGTGATGGTTTTTGAGAGAGAAGGTGACTCCCAGTGTGTGTTACAGTGAATGGAGAGAGACTGGAATTAGTGAGAGAGTTCAAATACCTGAGTACAGTGATAGAAAAAAGAGGAAAATGTGCAAAAGAAGTGGAAAGTAGAGTGGCACAAGAAAGGAAAGTAGCTTTTTTTTTTTTTTTTTTTTTTTTTTTTTTTTAAATGCTAGGAAGAAGGAACCAAAGGCCTCAAGCCCGCAAACACTGTTCCTTCCAAGAGAAGAACAAAATACAAGAGAGAGCCAAATTCAAGATCTGATCATTTCAAGATGCCTGGACACACTGCGTTTGAAAGACTGGAGATCATAGGAAGCAGGAAATACAGACAGAGGGAGACAGTTCCAGAGTTGACCTGTTGCATAAATGAAGGACTGGGAGTAACGGTTAACTCTTGCATTAGAGAGTTGGACAGAAAAGGGATGAGAGTGTGCTGCTTGATGGGTGCTACGCGCCTGTCGTAGAGGTGGAGGAATGCATGCAGACAATTCAGAGGAGCAGCGACCATTTAAGTAGCGAAAGAAAAGAGATAAAGATGCAACAGTGTGGGGAAGAGACAGAGGTTGAAGGGAGCCAGTAAGAGAAGGAGAGTTAATGAGACGAAAAGTCTTTGACTCCACCCTGTTGAGAAGAGCTGTATGTGGAGAACCTCCCCACACATGGGAGTTGTACTCCACACAGGGGCGGATAAAACCTGTGTATAGACTCATCAGTTGTGCAGGGGTAAAAAAGGAACGGAGTCGGCTTAGCACACCTAATCTCTTGGAAGCAGATTTTACAAGAGATGTAATATGATCCTTCCAAGGTAAGTCCCAAGTGAATGAAACCCCAAGCATGTTCAAGGATGATGCAGGATTAAGCTGAGTATTATTAAATTTTAGTGGGTACACCTGTGGAAGATTTTGTCGGTTTGATAGGTGTAAGAACCGAGTCTCTGGTGCATTAAAAACAACAAGATTATTTTTACCTTAGTCAGAGATACGAGCCAAGTCAGACATTTGGTGTGCCATAGCCTCATCCCTTGTTTGTTGAAGTAACTGCTGAGATGGACATTACGGGAACTGAATGGAAAGGTGAAGGATGGAGTCATCAGCATATGAGTGGATAGGGTTAGATGTACAGCTTAGAAGGTCATTGATGAATAAAAGGAAGAGAGTTGGTGATAGGACAGAGCCCTGAGGAACACCACTGTTGATAGATCTAGGAGAAGAACGATGGCCGTCTACAACAGCGGCTATGGAACGACCAGAAAGGAAGTTAGAGATGAAGGCACAGATTGAAGGATAGAAACCGTAAGAGGGCAGTTTAGAGATTAAAGATTTATGCCAGACTCGATCGAAAGCCTTTGAGATGTCGAGTGCAGTGGCAAAGCTTTCGCCAAAGTCCCGAAAAGAGGATGACCAAGAGTCTGAAAGGTAGGTAAAAAGATCGCCAGTGTAGCGTCCCTGACGGAACCCATACTGATGATCAGAAAGAAGGTTGTGATAGGAAAGATGCTTTAAAATTTTTCTATTAAGAATTGACTCGAAAACTTTTGAGATACGGGATGTTAAAGCAATTGGATGATAGTTAGAGTGTTGGGAGTGGTCACCCTTCTTTGGGACTGGCTGAATGAGAGCAAACTTCCAGCAAGAAGGAAAGGTACAAGTTGATAGACAAAGACAAAAGAGTTTGCCTAGGCAGGGTGTAAACACAGAAGCACAGTTCTTGAGAACAACAGGAGGGACTCCATGAGGCCCATACGCCTTGTTAGAATTGAGGCCTGTGATGGCAGAAAATACATCAGCTGAAGAAATTTTAATATCAGCCATGAGGAAGTCAGAAGGGAGAAGTGAAGGAGGAACAGCACCGGAATTGTCTAAGGTGGAATTGGAGGAGAAAGTCTGAGTGATGAGATCTGCTTTATCAGTAGAAGAAGCTACAGAGCCATCAGAGTTGAAAAGAGGAGGGAAGAATGATGAGGTAAAGTTGTTAGAAAGGTTTTTGGCAAGATGCCAGAAGGAGTGTGAAGAATTCGAGTTTGAGAGTTGAGAGCATTTAGTACGGATGAAATTGTTTTTAGCAGAGCGAAGAACACACTTAGCACGATTCCGGGCAGAAACGTATAAAAGATGTGATTCAGGGGTGGGTTGGCTCTGGTACATTTTAAAGGCCCTCTCCTTGTTGCGGACAGCATTAGAACAAGCGTGATTAAACCAAGGCTTTCTTGCATTAGTCAGAGGATATGAGAAAGGAACGTATGCTTCCATGCCCGAGAGATTAACCTCCGTAATGTGCGAGGCACACTACGATGGCTCCCGGCCATGGAAGCAATAATCATTCCAAGGAAAATGAAAGAAGTACTGCCTGAGGGCCTCCCAATCCTCAGCTCCAAAGTGCCACAGACGACGTTTCCTTAGAGGGTCCACAGGCCGTACCGGAACGATAGGACAGGTTAAGGTGATAAGGTTGTGATCGGAGGAGCCCAACAGAGAGAAAAGATTAACAGTGTAAGCAGAAAGATTAGTTGTAAGGAAGAGGTCAAGTATGTTGGGGCTCTCTCCAAGGCGGTCAGGGATACGGGTAGGGTGCTGTACAAGCTGCTTTAGGTCATTAAGGATAGAAAAGATGTAAGCTTGTTCACCAGATGGATCAGTGAAAGGAGATGAGAGCCATAGGTGGTGGTGAACATTGAAATCTCCTAAAATGGAGATTTCAGAGAAAGGAGAAATGGATAGAATGTGTTCCATCGTAGAAGTAAGATAGTCGAAGAATTTTTGATAGTCAGTAGAATTAGGAGATAAGTAAACAGTGCAGATATATTTAGTCAGAGAATGATAGGAGAGCTGAAGCCAGAGAGTAGAGAATTCAGAAGAATCAAGTTCAGGAACACGAGAGCTAGATAAATCGTTGCATACATATACACAACAGCCACCTTTGGCTTTGAAATGAGTATAGAGAAAGTAGGAGGGTACAGAAAAGGGTCTGCTGTCAGTTGCCTCAGACAGCTGAGTCTCAGTTAGAAAGAGAAGGTGAGGTTTAGAGGAAGAGAGATGGTGCTCAACAGAGTGAAAGTTAGAGGAATGGCCACGAATGTTGCAGAAATGAAGAAGAAGTGAGTCAGACAGTGGTTCCAGGCAGCTCAAGTCGTCACCGGGAGAGGGGTGGAAGGTGGGGGCACTTATGGTCCCACCCCCTGGGGACTCTGAGGCCATGTGTTGAGCTGCCATAATTTTCTTTTGAATTTTGGAAAAGGAAGTGTATTGTGTACTGTGCATGTAGTTTGGTGTAGATAGTTAGAAAAACTAGTATTGGAGAGCATGCTGGCCTAATCTCTGTGTTACTGAGACACTGAAAAAAGTTCAGCAAAGGGGGATGGTCAGGAACTAGTCCTGAGGGCTGATGAAACTGGAGCGCCAGCTCACCCTGTCATCAGCTTTCCATCCACCTCGGTAGTACTGCCGTGCTCTACTGGTGCTACAGTCTACTCCTCACTGGTGCTATGAAGGCCTTGATAAGAAACAGAGGCTTGAGTGTTTCAACTGTGCGAGGCTTACATGAAGGATTGTTAGTACCGACTTTAACATACGGATGTGAGACTATGGTGTGGCATGAAAATGAAAGTCAAGAGCAACAGCAGTGGAGATGGAACTGCTGAGGAATGTACGTGGAGTAAAGAAAGTGGATAGGATACGGAATAATGTGGTCTGTGAAAGATGCAGAGTGAGGAAGTCTGTGGACACCAGAGTCAGAGAGAGTGAGGTGGTATGTCATGTGGAGAGAATGGATGACAATAGAGTGATGGAAAAGGTATATCTGAGCAAATTTGAAGGAGAGAGGAGGTGAGGTAGGCCAAGAAGAAGGTGGAGGGATATGGTGGATGTGTGTGTGAGGAAGAGAGGTATAGAAGTTGGTGAGGCTAAGGGACTGACAAGAGATCGAGCTGGCTTGATGAATTTTGTACAAAATGCATGACAAGGGATTTGGCATCCATTTTTACTGTGAAAGCGTTCGGATTGGATGTATCAGTTAGGTATATGTGAAGCTACAGAATGCAGTGAAATTTTTTTTAGCCTATCAGATGGAGCCAGGATTTCGAGGGCTGGAATGATGAATGATTGGAAGTGTGGCCTGTTGAATTGGGCAAACTTGGGCTATCTGGACATTGCAGCTCCTCACCCTGCCCTAGGGTGGGAAAGGAGGTCAGGATGATGATGATGATAGTTGATTTTTTTTTTTTTTTTTTTTTTTTTTTTTTTTTTTAAAGGGGAACAACCTTTCAGGCTTCTACCTTTTGGTTACTTCTTCCTTGCTTTTGAAAAAAAAATGTGGGATAGTTGTGAAATGCAGATATTAGTTTGAGCTGGTAAGTTCTTTTAGTTTGTGGTAAAATTAATTATATTTTGACACACTAACAGGCAGAGGGTACGTGACAAGTCTGAGAGAGCCACAGTGGAGCAGGTGCTGGACCCTCGCACGCGCATGATACTCTTTAAGTTCCTCAACAAGGGAACCATCACAGAGGTATATATATTTGCACAATTGGGAGGTCAAGGTCTCTGCTTCAGTATTAGTTCAATATACAACATACTGGTACTCTGCCCTCATTGTAGTGCAGCCCTTATCGCAACAGCACACAAGCTCCAACCATCTTCCTAGGTCTGTATTTTCCTCTGTCTCTGGCCTCCAGTCTTTCAAACACATTGTATCCATGCATTTAAAAACTAACAGATCTCGAATTTCGCTCTCTTTTGTTTGATTTTTTCGTAGAGGGAACAACTATGCTGTTATTAGTCTTTGTTTGTTTGTTTATTTGTTTTTCATAACATGAAAAACAAATAAAATATCCAGCAACACAGACAGACCTTTTAACATAACTCGTATGAAAGATTTTAGTGTTGGAGCATCTGCATTACATACAATGTTCAGAGAGACTGAGGACACAACAACAACTTGTGTAAGAAGCAGTGTGAAAATTTGATGAGTCGTCAGTGTACTGGAATGTACTTCTTGTGATTCTGACTGTCTGAATACTACATCTCATCTACATTATCTACACTGACCATGACTTACATTAAAACAGCCAGCAATCATCACTCTTGAAACACACTTCACAAATGTTGTCTTCATGATTGTATCAGTAAAAATTATACAATACAGTAAAGAGTCCTGAGTTGTCTCTTTGCTACCTATTTCCACATTCTCTCTTTTTGTCCATTATTGCTAACACAGTTTGAATTGTTTTGATAGTTTGCATAGTTATAATTTGTCTGGTGTAGCTATCCCTAAATACGCTTGTAATGAAGCAACTAAGGGCCACATTTTAGGTGGTGTAGGAGGCTTCATAACACCTTTTCCTAAGTGATTTATTTTTCATTTTAGTCATTCACATTTTCTTGGATTTAATTTATGTCATTTTAATATTAATTGACTCTATCAGATATGATATATGAAGCTACAGAATGTGGTGAAAGTTTTTGATGTATCAGATAGAGCCAGGATTCTGGGAGCATGAATGATGAGTGAATGGAAGCATTGCCCATTGGAGTGGGCAAACTTGGGCTGTCTGGACATTGCTGCTCCTCACCCTGCCCTATGGTGGGAAAGGAGGTCCAGATGATATTGATGATGATGGTGATAATATTGATTTAGTTTGCACCAACAACAAACAAGGCAGTATTGAACTGTAATGTGCAAAATTAATTTTGGTAAGATGTGTTTTGAAATTTCTTTTGAGTCTGTCTATCTGTCTATATATATCTGTTGCCAGATGCCATAATCCTATAAGTAATGGCTAAAAACAAATTGCCTCCACATTGCCCAGTCCTCTGTTGAAGTCACTCACAACATGACCATAAATGTCATATTTCAGATTAATGGCTGCATCTCCACCGGCAAGGAGGCTAATGTATATCATGCTCGGGATGCTGTAGGAGAGGAATTTGCAGTCAAAATATATAAAACATCCATCCTAACCTTCAAAGACAGGGACAGATATGTGTCAGGGGATCACAGGTAAATTGATAACTTTTTATTTTGCTTTTATACTGTAGTTTAGTTTCACTCATTCAGATTGCCCAGAATTCAGTCATTTGAAGCATGAGATATAGATTAATATAGTGTTAGGTTTCACACATTGTAAAGTTTTTTATGACGAGATTGATGATCACAGCAGATTCAGACATGCGTCTGTGGAAGAAAAGATGGTATTTCTTTTCTTGAAAAAGAAGGAAAGGAAAAAAAAAACAGTACAGTAGTGATTTATTAGACTGTTACTGGAATTTGGTCGGAGTTTCAAATGATAGAGAATTATTCCATCCAATCCTTTTTTGGACCATCAGGAGCATAGGGGCCTGGGGCTTGGCTACTTAGTCCTGACATTTAAGGCAAGGGTGACTAGCCTTGCTTGCCCTTGAGTGGCATTGCTCATATGTGAACAATAAACCTCTGCTTCCCCACAGATGGAAACCCTCACAGGCTCCATCTGGTTGGAGCATCTAGCTAACTCACAAGAATAACAGGTGTCACCTGGCTATATGGTTACCACCCAGTGTACTACAGTAGGCAAAATTGTTTCCTGGGTTACAGAAAACCACTTAGCTTATCATTCAGTGAAGTCACCTGAAGGCAGTGCCTCATCAAGTGTGTGAATGTTGGGTGCCTCCCACCTTCCCACATTATACTTTAAAAATTTTACACTGACTTTAGATGATGGAGAGTGTATATGAAAGTTAGATGCTGGAAGTTGTTTGAGAGTTTTAGAGGACAGAGTGTGTGATAATATTTGGTAATAGAGAGTACAGGTATACTGGAAGTTGACAAAAATATACGTAAGTTTTGGATGACTTAGACTAATTGTACAAGTGTTTAAATGATGGGTAGTGAGTGCGAGCCTTAGATGACAGAAAATGCCCTAATTTTTCTATCATGGAGAGTATGAGAGATATGACAGAATACATGGAGTTTCAGATGACCATGTGTAAGATATGCAGAGTGAACAATAGTTTTAAATGACAGAGAATACATGAGATATTCCCAGTGGATATAGTCTACTGCACCAAAAGTTATCCAGTAGTATTATCCAGTAAACCCATAGTTTCACCTGTGGTGGCATGTCCGACCCTTTTGATGCAGGATTCCTCTTAAGAGAGTTAGAAGAAATGAGATGAATTAGTTTTAGGTGCTGGAAAGTATATAAAAATCTTAGATAAAATGCATGCTATTGTTCAGTTTTTCGTTATTGTGGTAGGTGGGAATGCTCACCATCCACTCACTCGATGTAATGCTGCTGTCGCGTGTCTGCCCTTTCCTCTCCTTCATCCTTCTTTCCTTCCATCCTCTTCTGTCTTCCTTTCCTTCATTCTTTCCTTGTCCTTCTGCCTACGGGTAACTTTGCACTCCCTTTTCTTTCTTTCTTTCTTTCCTTCATTCTTTCCTCTTCCTTCTGCCTGTGGGTGACTACACTGAGTGACAAGCCAAATGGTTTCCTGTACACTAGGAAACCATTTACTATACTATGCTGATAACCAAAGTTTGGCACCTGGTGGTTTAGTAGGTAATTTTTGCGCTCCAATCGGATTGAACCAGTGAAGGTTTATATCCAAGGGGTGGTTGGGGTTGATTGCTCATGTAATGCCACTCAAGGATGAGTGAGGCTGGTCACTCTCATCTTAAATGTTGGGACCAACTGCCTAGCCCCGGGCTCCTACGCTCCTCATGAGCCAATGTAGGATTGGATGATAGATGGATGGATGCATTTTTTATCTTTCCTTGCTTTTTGAACCCTACCTCACCCCATCTTTATGTGGGAAAAGTTATTGGAATGATGATTATAATGATGATGATGATGAGTGGCAATCATTAGGTTCCGACACGGGTATGGAAAGCACAACCCTCGTAAGATGGTGCGAACGTGGGCCGAGAAGGAGATGAGTAACCTGTTTCGTCTACACAACTGTGGCCTGCCTGTGCCTCGGCCGGTGGTCTTGCGCTCACATGTCCTTATCATGGAGTTCCTTGGTACTGATTCAATCCCTGCACCTCGACTAAAGGTATGTCTGCACACTATGTTGATGGCTTTTTCAAACTATTTGTCTGTTTACAGTATCTGTCTGTCTGTCTATCCACTGTACTGTATCTTTTCATCATTCTGTCTGTCTACCTGATCCAAAATGTTGGTGTGTAATTATCTGTCTGTCAATATACAGTGTACCATTGTGTCTGTATATCAGTATCTCTCTTTCTCATCTGTTTATTTTATCTGTAACACTGTCTATCTATATTTGTCTGTCATAAGCTACTGCCTGTTGGAGAAGACTCTCAAAGAGGGTGACCCTCACAGAGGAGTCTCCTGGGCACTATGTTTTACATCTCGTTCTTGCATTCTAGGTTTGTATTCAGTGAAGCCAGACTTAAGCAATAATGGTATTATAATGCCCTCACATTTCTTTCCAGTAGTCCAGCATTTCATTATTTTCTTGACTTTAGAAGATACTGTATCATGAAATTTATGTTTATTATTTATTTAATTGAGTTAATTGTCTGGTTTATAAAGGCTCCAACATGCTTGCATGTGTCGGCCTTGGCCACCTAATGGTGACTGTCCATACTGCTCGATCTTTGGCAGTCTCCCTATTCAGTCCTGTATTCTCGAGGTCGCACTCTATGACCTTGTCCCAGGTCTTTGTCAGTCTCCCTCTCACGACCCTGCTCTTGACATTAACATTTCCCACCTGTATTTTCTGATACAGAAGTGATAAATTGAATTGATACATATTGAGAGTCTGAGGCAGGTCATTGAGCCCAGGGATTTTCTTTATTGTTTTATTTTTTCCATCACTTGATGATTTTATTCAGCTTAGGATAGACTTAACTGGAAGGGTTAGATATAATCTTGATAAACCCCTTCAGTATGAGAGAACTTTCCCGAGTTGAATAATATTGTCTATTATCATCATCTGTAAACTAAAAAAAAAATGTTGACAAGATTCTAGGAGTTAAAAGTTGAAAAGTAACATCTCATGATCTGTGATGTTCCAGTATCCAGTCTTTTCCATAATTTTATCAGGTTCTCAGGGTAATTATTAACCCTTTCACATCGGGTGGCACGTTGACGTGTCACTAAGATGTCTGTAGCCATCGGATGGCACATACCGGCATACGTTTTCTGGACTTTTTATATTTTTGCGCCAGTACTGGGGGCCCAATATTGGTTCAGTACCAGGAGATGGGAAGACTGAGGAGTTGCCACTGTGGAAGAACCGTTTTATTGTTTATTATTTTCGTCACACGAGAACTATGTCTCGGCATGTAGTACACGATGTTTTGCTGCTGTCCAAACAATCTGGATAAATTGAAAGGACTATAGTGCAGTGTTTGTTATAAGTGGGTGCGAGAGAGATGTGGCGGTATTAGAGGTAGACTGCAAGATAATGCTGATTTCATATGTGCAGTGTGTCAGGGAGAGCATGTGGATATTGCCAGGCATGAAAGGATTGAACCTGCTGGTTAGTCCCTTGAGTGTGTGTAAGAGTTTTGTCATTTGTGACACATGTAATGTGCTGGAGGTGGGGCAGGAACTAGCTCTGTGGCTAGAGTGAGGAGTGGTTGGAAGAAGTTCAGGGAGCTCTTGCCTCTCCTGAGAGGGCTCTCCCACTGTGCTAAGGGATCTTTGTATGCGGCATGTGTTAGGAGTGTAATGCTGTATGGTAGCGAGTCCTGGGCAGTAAAGGAAGAGGATATTCGCAGGCTCAAACGTACAGAAATGGCAATGATTAGGTGGATGTGCACTGCGTCCTTGAGTGCAAGACTTGTGGGGGCAAGGTTTTCGTTGGAAGAGTCGAGAGATAGGATGGGACTGGAGTGTACTGGTGTTGTGATGAAGAGAAGTAGATTGAGATGGTTTGGGCGTGTGAAGAGGATGGGCGATGATAATTGGGTGCAGAAAGTGAGAAGTGTTAATGTTTGGGGTAGGGTAGCGAGAGGTGGACCGAAAAAGACCTGGGGCGAGGTCATTGAGTGTGACCTCAGGGTTAAGGGACCAAATAGGGAGGCTGCCAGAGATCAAACAGCATGGATAGCTGCCGTTAGGTGACCAAGGCCGATGCATGCAAGCATGTTGGAGCCTTCAAAAACGAAAATGATTTAGTTTTAGAGCATGATGGCATGGAAGCCAAATTTTTGTTGTTTATTACAGGATGCAGACATCTCAGAGTCCAAGGCATGTGAGCTGTATCGAGAATTGGTGGTGCAGATGTGGATTATGTACCGGGAATGTCGCCTCGTCCACGCTGACCTTAGCGAGTTCAACCTCCTGTGAGTCATTTAGGGCTTTGGCATAAGTACAGTCACAGTATTTGGCAATTATGATGCAGGGCTTTTTTTTTTTTTTTTTTTTTTTTTTTTTTTAAATAATGATAAGGAATACTCTTATTTCGTGTGTTATTGTTTCTGTTGTTGTTGTTGTTTCCTGAGGCTTATCTGAACAGACACTTTGTGTACTGTAGGCTAAAGTTTCCTTTCACTTGTAGACCATCATCCTTCTGTCTGGGGATAGGGAGGGAGCTGAGAGACTTTTGTATACTTGTAATTAGGTTATGTAAGTGCCACTGTGTAAAGGTGTCTTTTTGCATTGGTATAAGGATGTGACAGCCTGAGTTTTGTTCTGCCCCCCCCTCCCTTCAGTATCACAAGAGGACTGATTTTATTCGAAGCTCTCATTTCTC
The DNA here is from genome assembly GCF_032717465.1 of Coenobita brevimanus. Taxonomy (NCBI): domain Eukaryota; kingdom Metazoa; phylum Arthropoda; class Malacostraca; order Decapoda; family Coenobitidae; genus Coenobita; species Coenobita brevimanus. The sequence continues at coordinate 75,119,276 of NC_136976.1, forward strand.
TTCTGATTCACACATTCGTCAGTATTCGAGAGCCATGATCCGGATCTACCCACCCGTGGGTGAATGTGGGATGTTGGTTTAGGATGGAGATGATGAAGAGTTATGTGTATCTTCTCCTCTGCCTGTAGGTATTTATTGTTGTGTGAAGTTTCATTTTCATATTCATTTTTGAAGGCTCCAACATGCTTGCATGTGTCAGTCTTGGTCACCTAATGGCAGCTCTCCATGCTGCTTGATCTCTGGCAGCCTCCCTGTTCAGTCCCTTAACCCTTAGGTCACACTTAATGACCTTGTCCCGGGTCTTTTTTTGGTCTACCTCTCGCAGCCCCACCTCCAGTATTTATGCTTCTCACCTTCTGCACCCAGTTATCATCCCCCATCTTCTCCACTTACCCAAACCACCTCAATCTACCTCTCCTCATCACAACACCAAAACACTCCAGTCCCATCCTACCTCTTAGCTCTTCCATTGTAAACCTAGCCCCCCCCAGGCCTTGCTTTCAGGGATGCATTGCACATCCACCTAATCATTGTCATATCTGTACATTTGAGCCTGCGAATATCCTTTCCCTTTACTGCCCAGGACTCACTACAATACAGAATTACACTCCTAACACATGCTGCATATAAAGATCCCTTAGCATGTAGGGAGAGCCCTCTCAATGTCAGAAGAGGCAACAGCTTCGTGAACTTCTTCCAACCACACCTCACCCTAGCCCCACCTCCAGCACATAACATGTCTCCCAAATAACAAAACTCTTCCACACATTCAAGAGACTCACCAGCAGGTTCAATCCTTTCACACCTGATAATCTCCACCTGCTTGCCCCAACACACAGCACACATAAAATCAGTATTATCTCTGATACCACTACATCTCTTATTCACTCACTTATCACAAACACTGCACAAGGTAGAATTACTTCCCACACCTTTGTGGCAAATTGCACATGGCCACTCTCCCTCTTCATTGACAGTACTGCCACCAACCCTCATCACTTTTGTTTTATCTGCATTTGCTCTTAAGCCCTTGTGCCCCATAGCATCTCTCCACTTCCTGAATCTTTCTTCTACCTTCCTTTCATTCTCTACAGTCAACACCAAATCATCAGCATACAACATCTCCCATGGGAGTCCATTTCTGAAGTCACGTCAGAGGGCTTCAAGTATCATGATAAACAACAAGGGACTCAAAGCTGACCCCTGATGCACACCATTCATGGAAAACTCATCACTCAAATCTCCATTCACTCTTACCTGGGTGCGAGCACCCACATACATGGCCATAACCACCCTAACCAGCCACTCCTCGATCCCAAGCTTTCTTATTGTCCATCTCACTACCCCTTTAGGGACTATGTCAAAGGCCTTTTCCAAATCAACAGAAACAAAGTACAGTTCCCTTTCTTTCCTATATATTTTTCCTGAAGCTGGATATCAATGAAAATGGCATCAGTGGTCCCCCTACGTGGCATACACCCAAACTACATCTTATCAATACTCACGCTTTCTCTAATCATACCTTCAAGAACTCTCCCCATTACCTTCATTTTTTTATCTAAAAGCTTTATATCTCTGTAATTTCCTCTTTCCAGGGCATCACCCTTCCCCTTGTACACATTTGCAGTTATGAGCTTCAGCCAAACATCAGGGACAACACATTCATATATAATCATATTTATCAGGTCGGTGACTAACCTCACTCCTATATCTTCTGAGGCCGTCAACATTTCAGCAGTCAGTCCAGACACACCTGCTGCCTTCCCCACCTGCATCCTGCCTATTGCTTCAATCACAGTAGCAGTGTCAATCAAAGGCCAAGGACCAAACACTGAATCTGCTGGCTCGAAACCTTCCCTGTCCCAGTCAAACTCCTCCTTCAATAACTGGCTATAATGCTCTCTCCATGCATCTTTAATATCCCTACTATTCATCGCTACCCTTCCTTCACCATTCATCACACAGTGCTCACCTATATCCTGATTCTCCCTCTTCACCTGATTTGCCACCTTAAATATCATATTCTTTTCCACATGATTTAGTTTATCAAGTAGAAGTCTCTGTGACTCAGACTTCGCCCTGTATACCTCTCTTCTAGCCCTATGCTTGGCAGCCAAGTATTCTTCTGTGTTACCACGCTTCTGCCATTCCTGGAAAAGCCTTCTTTTCTCCTTAACTGCAGCTTCTACACCCTCATCCCACCAGCAAGTTACTTTATGTCTTGGTGGGCCTCTTGTCCGGGCACATATTGCATCAGTAACTCACAAGAGGTTGTTCTTGAGGGCTGTACTGTTCATTAATGCCTCTGTCAATGGCTTTCTGTTCAGCCAGGCTGAATATGATAATGTGAAAAGTTGCTTAGGAAAAGTATATGATAGGATACTTATTGACAGAGTTAGGGGAATAACAGAGGAATTAGTTGGAGAAGATCAGGGAGGTTATAGGAAAGGAAGAGGTTGTCTAGATCAGATATTCATCCTTGGGTCTTTAGTGGAAAAGTTTCTGGAGAGGGGAAAGAACTTGTATGCAGCCTTTATGGACTTGGAGAAAGCATATGACAGAATGGAGAGACAAGGAATGTGGAATTAAGAATATATGGAGTAAATAGGAAGCTGTTGACTGTGTGAAGAATATGTACGAGGTTGCTAAGCCTGCAGTGCGTGTGAATGGTGAACTGAGTGAATTTTTCTGTCAATGTTGGATTGAAACAGGGATGTGTTATGTCTCCATGGTTGCTCAGTCTGTGTATGGATGGGGTTATAAAAGAGATACAAGTTAGGGTACTGAATGTTGGAGTGGCCTTGGTGAGAGAGGGCAGCATTTGGAAACTTCCTATATCGTTGTTTGCAGATGATACTGTACTGTTAAATCAAGGCGAAGGGAAACTGCAAGGCTCGGTGAATGTGTTGGGGGAGTGTGTAAGAAATGGAATCTAAAGGTGAATGTAGGGAAGAGTAAAGTTATGGTCTTCGAGAGAAATGTACAGTAAGATTGGATAATGAGGATATGGAAAATGTGAGTGCATTTAAATACTTGGTTAGTGTGATGAGAAAGGATGGAAGTTTGGAGGATGAAGTACTTGAAAGGGTACAGTAGGGAAGAAAGGTTGCTAGTTCTTTGAAAGCAGTGATAAGGAACAGGGAAATGAGCATGGAAGTAAAAAAGCCACCACATGATAGTATTGTAATACCAACTCTAACATATGGAAGTGAAGCTTGGACCTTGTTGGAAGGACACAAGTCAAGAGTGAGAGCAGTGGACATGAGTTATTTGAGGGGAGCATGAGGAGTTACTTGGAGAGACAGACTGACAAATGAGGAGGTGAAGGAACATTGTGGTATGGATACTGGTGTAACAGAAAACATTAGGAGAAATACGTTGAGGTGGTTTGGCCATGTGGAGAGGATGGAGAGCGAGAGACTGATGAGGGGAGTGTATGTAAGTGAGGTGGAAGGGGGGGAGAGGGAGGATGAGGCTGAGGATGAAATGAAGGGGACAAGGGGTGGAGTGGTATGAGGGAGGGAGGTGTGAGCTGGGGGGAGGGCAGTGAAATGGTAGGGAACAGGGGACATGGAGGTGATTTGTTTGTGGCCACCCTTTACGGGATTGAGGCATCTTTCACTGGGTAGTAGTAGTAGACAGAAAATTTGCTTAAATACAATCATATCATAAAACTTTGCTTGAGTGAGGAGAATTTTTCACATCACTGTTTGATTTTGATACTGTACTTGGAAATGATTTTATCTGTGAGGAGAAGTCAGGATTCCTAGGGTTTGAATGGAAAGTGAATGAACATATAGTTTGTTTCATGAGACTTGCTGTTGATTAGTTCTCCCCATGTTGTGTTTTCTCCCTTTTACTTTCTGGACTTTACATCACCCCAGCCTTAGGTGGAAGAAAAAAAAAAAAGGATGGTGATGGTGTTGTTGGTGCTGGTGATGGTAACTACTTAATTTTAGTTCTGTCAATATTGTATAATTTTCATGAATAATTTGATTTGTCAGATACCACCAGGGCCGGGCATTCATCATTGACGTTTCCCAGTCTGTAACTCCCGACCACCCACACTCCCTAGACTTCCTGCGCAAGGACTGTGTCAATATTACAGGTCTGTTGTCATGTAATAATGCTGTCACTAAGGTTTACAGTATGGGAGTTGTTCACTATTCTGATGTGTGTGTATGTTTTGTAGTTATGTTTTAGTGTGTGTGTGGTAGGTGGGAATGACCACCTTTCACTCACTCAGTGTACAGCTGTCCCCATGTGGCTCCACACTGATTGACAAGTCAAATGGTTGCATGTAGCACAGGATCTTATTTACTATTTTGGGTGATAACCACATAGCTAACTAGACTCTTAGTGATCAGGTGAGTTAAGTTACACTTACCAGATGTCTTCTGTAAGGGTTGTTGGGGTATATTGCTCATATGCCACTTATGCAAGCACCTAATTGTCATCACCTTAAATGTCAGAGGTAATTAGCATAGCCATGAGCCCTTGTGGACCTTGTGGGTACTAAAGACACAGAGAGTAGCTGGAATGGACAGAAGCGTGTGAAATAATCTGCAAAATTTTACCAAAAATTTTGATGAACTGGGAGAGACTCAAGAAAAATAAAAGAAACATTCAGATGCATCATTTACTTATGCCAACCCACCTTGACCCATGCTTACTCTCTTACTGTATGGACTCGGCCTAATGCAGTAGAATTGTTGAAGGAGGGTGCAGTAGTGAAATGGATGAGATGGGGAGGAAAGGTGGACTTCGAATGAAAAGGAGGGGCAGGACTGAGTTTTTTTTTTTTTTTTTATGCAAGGAAGAAGGAACCAAAGGCCATGAGCCCGCAATAAGAGTTCCCTCCAAGAGAAAAACAAAATACAAGAGAGAGCCAAATTCAAGATCCATTCATTTCGAGATGCCTGGACACACTGCATTTGAAAGACTGGAGATCATAGGCAGCAGGAAATACAGACAGAGGGAGACAATTCCAGAGTTGACCTGTTTCATAAATGAAGGACTGGGATTAACGGTTAACTCTTGCATTAGAGAGTTGGACAGAAAAGGGATGAGAGTTTGCTGCTAGACGGGTGCTATGCGCACGTCGTAGAGGTGGAGGAATGCATGCAGACAGTTCAGAGGAGCAGTGACCATTAAAGTAGCAATAGAAAAGAGATAAAGATGCAACAATGTGGCGAAGAGACAGAGGTTGAAGGGAGTCAGTAAGAGGAGGAGAGTTAATGAGACGCAAGGCCTTTGACTCCACCATATTGAGAAGAGCTGTATGTGGGGAGCCTCCCCACACATGAGAGTTGTACTCCACACAGGGGCATATAAAACCCCTGTATAGAGTCAACAATTGTGCAGGAGTAAAGAAAGAACGGAGTTGGCTTAGCACACCCAATCTCTTGGAAGCAGATTTTACAAGAGATGTAATATGATCTTTCCAAGATAAGTCCCGAGTAAATGAAACCCCAAGCATGTTCAAGGATGATGCAGGATTAAGTTGAATATTATTAAACATTAGTGGGTATACCTGTGGAAGATACTGACGGGTTGATAGGTGTAAGAACTGAGCCTTAGATGCATTAAAAACAACAAGATTATTTTTACCCCAGTCAGAGATACGAGCCAAGTCAGACATTAGGTGTGCCATAGCCTCATTCCTTGTTTGTTGAAGTAACTGCTGAGATGGGCGTTGCGGGAACCGAATGGAAAGGTGAAGGGTGGAGTCATCAACGTATGAATGGATAGGGTTAGATGTACAGCTTAGAAGGTCATTGATGAATAAAAGGAAGAGAGTTGGTGATAGGACAGAGCCCTGAGGAACACCACTGTTGATAGATCTAGGAGAAGAACGATGGCCGTCTACAACAGCGGCTATGGAACGACCAGAAAGGAAGCTAGCGATGAAGGCACAGATAGAAGGATAGAAACCGTAAGAGGGCAGCTTGGAAATTAAAGATTTATGCCAGACTCGATCGAAAGCCTTTGAGATGTCAAGTGCAATAGCAAAGCTTTCGCCTAAGTCCCGAAAGGAGGATGACCAGGAGTCTGAAAGGTATGTGTGAAAGGGTGAGTTTGGGTTGAAGGAAGAGAGACTGTAGATGAGACAGGATAGCACTGAAAATGGAGCTTTTTATCTTAATCTCCTTCATCAGTCTCTTCACCTCCCTTCTCCTGCTCACATATACCTCTCTCTTCTCTCTCTCATCTTCTCCCCTACCTCTACTCGCTAACCATTCACTATATGCCTTTTTCTTTTGTTCCACAGCTCGTTTCACTTCATCATGCCACCATGCTGTCCCTTGCACACCCCTGCATCTCCTCCTCACTCCACAAACCACCTCACATGCTGTGCCTATCTCTTCCATGAATATCTTACATACGTCTTCCACCCCTTCCATCTGCTCTAGCTCATACGTTCCCAATCTTTCTTCCACAGTGCTCTTATTCTCTGCCATTTTCTCACTATCTTGCAAATTCTCCACTCTTCTCACAGGAGCTGTTTCCTCCTGTCTTCCCCTTCGTCTCCTCAACCATTTTTTTTGCAGCTTTACCTTGGCCATCATTAAGTGATGGTCTGAGACTCCATTCCCCCACCCTCTCTACACTCTTGCATCCAACACTTGTATTCTCATTCACTTATCCACACACACGTAGTCTATCATTGCCTTTCGTTCAACAAGTTCACCATCTATCCTCCTCATTACTCTCCATGTAGGCTATACGGGTGGATCGTTTTATGTCAAAAGTATGTGTTGGCTATTGCCAACCCCTTACCAGCACAGATGTCCACCAAAGCACTACCATTCCCATCTACGTCAGCTGGCACGCCCCACTGACCAACCACTCCATCCACTCGTACATTCCCAACTTTGCCATTCATGTCTCCAATCAAAAGCACTCTCTCGCTCCTCTCAAATTTGTCCATACATGCTTCTACTCTCGCCCAAAACTCACCTTTCACTCTTGCCACTCGGTCCTCTGTCGGAGCATACACACATACAATCACCCACGCTTGTATACCTACTTTCATCCTCACCCATACAATCCTTGCACCCACTGTTCCATACTCTCTTATATTCTCCTTCCACTTCTTGCTTATCATCAGACATACTCCCTCTCTTGCCCTCTCATTCTCATTAACTCCCGCACATATACCTAAAACATATTCCCATTCTCTCACCGGTACAAAATTTTACTCTGGGAAAAAGTGAAGAAAATGCAGGATATGCTAGACAACCTGAGTGTGGAATTCAGTTATGTTTGGTGGCAAAGCATGAGACACAGAGGTAAGGCTTCCCATCGCCTGCCTGGCAGAAAGTTGATACCTTTTTTGCTTTTCTTGAAGGCACCCTGGATCCTTCACTTATGTACAGTATATTATTTCACAGCAGCTTACACACCTCTTTGTAGACTTCCTTTTTGGCCCTTCTGCTTCTAATAAGTAGTGCTGTTCTCCTGAGGAGTTGCTAATACTTCTACATTTTTTAGTAGGACATAGCGGTTCAGTGGGAGAATCATTTAAAAGTGACAATATGAGGGACATCGAAATTTAGTAATGACCATCTTTCAAGTCTGAAATACTAAAAAGGAGTACAGTATTATGATATACGTAACATAAATCTTAGTATTGCAAATTATATTCCCAAATAATGTATGTCCACTAGTGGGTCATATCGCAAAAGAATCATATACATTACTCATTATGCGATATGACCCATGGGTGGTCACACACAAGGTACGTCCACCGGCGGGTCATATCACGAAAGTGTGGTATATTTTTCTCATAATGCTCTTTGACCCACTGGTGTTCATACCATTTCATGCTGCCGAGGGACTTCTCAGTCCTCATAAACATCACTCACTCCCGCCTGCTCTGAAAACCTGAGCAATACTGGAGTGCCGAGAGTTTTTCGTGTTGCAATGGGGAAGAGTGCCACGTTGCCAGATACATTTAATGTGTTAACCATCACCCTCCCAAAACAGAATACTTCCGCAAGAAGTCCGTAGCAACCATGACTGTGCAGGAACTCTTCAACTTCATTGTTGATCCAAGTGTGACTGCTGAGAACCGAGATGCCAACCTGGAGAAGATGAAGGAGTTGGCTGCCTCTCGGTCTCGTGTGCAGCTGTCTGACTTGGAGAAACTGGAGGAGGAGATCTTCAAGAATGTGTTCATCCCTAAGACTCTTGATCAAGTGAGGATGAATTGTCACTTGTTAGCTGCTTGGGGTGGTAAGATTTGTGAATGAAGGTGGTGTTTTTCTTTGTGGGAAGGTGGGTTGATGGTGAAGGACAGGGTGATATGGGAGCAGCTTGTTTGCGGCCACCCATTCCAGGATTAAGGTGTCCGGCTGTAGGTAGCTGGGTAGATTATTTTATTATAGTACATAGTGCATTTCAGTATTATCATACACAACTAGAGAAGCTATTTAAGATTGTGTTTATCCTCTCACCTGTAGACCAACATCCTCTGCTTGCATGTTTAATGATGGTTTTCCTGTAAGTTTCTTACCTAGAGCATCTGGTTTCTTAACCTAGAGCATCTGTACAGTTTTCTCATAAATTTTTCATTTAGTATTTTAAGTGTCTAAGATGGTCCTTATTATTAAGTAGTAGTTGCCTGCCTAGTAATTTTCTATTAAAAGTTTTTAAAGATTATTATTGAATATTATATTTCCTTTTATGATGCTGTTTTATAATTATTTATAAACAGAACATCAGTACCAAATGTTCATCAGCTTCGCTAAGGTCAGAATAGAAAGTGTTAATTTGCTATTAGGACTGAATTTGAACATTATGTCTCATTGTTTTATTGAGATGTTAATCTGAGGAACTGCCAGCAAAAGTGTATCCCATTCCAGGGAGGCTGATTGTTATAGAAATTAGTGAATTCCTCAGACAGAGATGGATCTACTAAGTTTGTACCGCATTGAATAGTACATTTCCTTGCATACTCAGCAGTTTATCACACACTGCCACTCAAGACATTTTGCCATTTGCCACATTCCTACTTAGCACATTCCCACATTCACTCAGCATATTCTTTCACTTGCTTAGCACATTCCTTCACTTACTCGGTACATTCTGGTACAGCATATTGTGACTCACAGTTAGCTCTTTCATTTAACCCTTTTGGTATTGTCAGGTTATTGATTTTGAGCGAGACTTTGAGCAGCTAAAACTCGGAGAGAAGACAGAGAAGGACATTCATTACCGCCGTGTGCTAGGCTTCAGCAAGGACCTGAGTGGGGCTGAGGCTCCTGTTGAGATGCTGCCTAGAAATTCGGGAGATGAAGAATCAAGTGAGGGTAAGGCTGTTTGCTTTTTATTTATTTTTTATATGGAGGAGCACATGACAGATTGGCATCCTTCCTCTTTTTTTTTTTTTTTTTTTTTTTTTTTTTTGCATTGACATTGTGCAGTAGATATTATGAAGCAAGTGTATGGAAATTTATGCCTATAAGGAGTCAGGATTCCAGGGGACTTGAATGGTGAGTGACTGTGAGTGTGGCTTATTTGATTTAATGTCCCTTTCCTCTCCATCCTTCTTTCCTTCCATTCTCTTCTGTCTTTCTTTCTTTCATTCTTTCCTTGTCCTTCTGCATACGGGTGACTGTACACTCCCTCTTCTGTCTTTCTTTCCTTCATTCTTTCCACTTCCTTCAGCCTGTGGGTGACTCTACACTGAGTGACAAGCCAAATGGTTTCCTGTGCACTAGGAAACCATTTACTAGCTGGGTGTTAACCATATAACCAAATTTTGGTGCCTAGTGGTTTAGTGGGTAATTATTGCGCTCCAGTTGGATTGAGCCGGTGAAGATTTATATCTAAGGGGTGGTTGGGGTTGATTGCTCATGTAATGCCACACAGGAATGAGTGAGGCTGATTACTCTCATCTTAAATGTCGGGACCAACTGCCTAGCCCCGGGCTCCTTTGCTCCTCGTGGGGCAAAGTAGGATTGGATAATGATAATGATGATGATGATGTTTAGTTTGCCTTTTATTGTAGTTTTCTCTTTCTGAAGAAAGGTGTGGCCTGGTGGGACGAAGAGGTTGACAGCCGTGGAGGAAAAGAGAAAGAAGTAGCTAGGGTGGTTTCAGGAGAGATTCTCGATTGAAATAAGAACTGAATATGTTGAGAGCAGGAAGCATGTAAATAGACTAGTTAAGATGAAAAAGAAGGAGGTAAACAATGATCTGGGAAGAAAAATGAATGCAAATTACACTGAAAATAGGAAGTTATTCTGGAAATAGGTGTGGAAATGTAGAAGTGACAACGGAAAGAAATGTGAAAGTGTGAAGGATATAAGTCGTAGATTATTAACCCACGGGGATGAAGTAAGGACCATATGGAAAGAATATTTTGAAAGCCTGATGAATGGGAATAGAGAGAGATGAGCTACAGTACACATGATTGGTTTTGGGGGTGTGCAGAAAAGTAATGCAGTGCCAGGAAACGTGGCACTCGCACAGGTGAAGAATGCTGTGAAGCAGCTGAAAAATGGGAAAGCAGCTGGAGTTGATGAGTTGTATGCAGAGATGATTAAGTGTAGTGGAGAGAGTGGAATGAAGTGCTTGTTGGAGATATGTAAGAAGGCATGGATGAGTGAAACTATGCCAGCAGAGTGGAAAAAGGCTTTGATTGTACCCCTGTACAAAAATAAAGAGTTATTGTGGCTTAAGTTTATTAAGCATTGTAGGGAAAGTACAGTAAAAGTCCTCCAATCCAACCACCAGTAATCCGAAAATCTCAATATTCCAAATTTTTCAAGGCAAAATTTTTAGAATTTTTTTGGTCTTTCGAATTTTTTTGGGCTTTATCTAAGGATTTTTCTGGCTTGGACTTGCTCTTGGATTTAGATGTACCTGCCTGCAGCTATTCACGTACACTTCTATGCATTTCCGGTGAGTAAGACAATAACCCATATCATTTTAAGTGTTTATTTAATGATCACGTACACTCATGATCACTAATTTCTGCTCAGGGGTGCCCCCTTCCGACCTCTATACAACCAGGGAAGATGGGAGTGGGGGGAAGAAACGAGCTCCACCCACCTCTACCCCAGCCCCCAACTCTTCCCCATACCCCAACCCAACCCAACCCCCCACTTATCATTCTTAACTGGCAGTTACATCTCAAGCTATCCTCACACTTTACAGTCATAGTCTCATTACTAATACACAAAAATAAAACACTAGGATATGTAAAAAGTATATTCTGTAATATAACTATGAACACGCTGCAGCAAGAGATTAATGCACTATAATGTTGACAGTAAAACAAAAACATTAACAACAGCCATCCCAGGCCTCATGTATTGGGTGCCTTCATGCACTTGTGTGTGTGTGTGTGTGTATGTGTGTGTGTGTGTGTGTGTGTGTGTGTGTGTGTGTGTGTGTGTGTGTGTGTGTGTGTATGTATGTGTGTGTGTATTTAGATGTATTTACCTAGTTGTGATATACAGGAAATGAGCTACATTCGTTGGGTCTCGGCTCTTTTTCTCATTAAGTCAAATTTTTCTTTGAACTGGTTTAAATTTTTAAACTGGACGATCTCTTTGTCCAGGCTGTTCCACAGGTCTGTGCATCCGTCAGGAAAACTATATTTCTTGATATCCTTCAAACAACTTGGCTTTTTCAGTTTCATTCCATGTCCTCTTGTTACTTTCCCATCCCATAAAAACAGATAATTTTTATCAGTTCTATCTCTTTCCCATCATGGCCCTGAACACTGCAATCATGTCACCCCTTTCTCTCCTTTCTTTTAGCATAGGCAGGTCCAGCTTTTCCAACCTCTTTCTGTAAGACAGATCTGTCAGGCTGGGGACCATCTTGGTTGCTGTTCTTTGTATTCTCTCGATCTTATTTACGTCTTTCTTCTTGTGTGGGGACCACACTACTGCCGCATATTCCAACTTGGGGCGGATCATGGCCACTATCAATTTTTTCATCATTTCCTCATCCATGTAATGGAATGCCACTCGTATGTTAGTCAAGAGATTGTACGTCTCTCTGACTATCTGGTTCATGTGTTTTTCCGGTGACAAACTATCCTGGACCAGCACTCCCAAATCTTTCTCTTCTCTCACTTTTTTGATCGGTACATTACCCATCAAATAATTCAGTGATGGCCTCTTGATACTGTTACCCATCTCCAATATCTTACATTTTTTTGCATTAAATTTCATTTCCCACATCTGGCTCCAATCTTGGATCCTATTCAGGTCTTCCTGCAGCATTTTACAGTCTTCCTCGACCTCTACTCTCCTCAAGATCTTTGCATCATCAGCAAACAGACTTGCATAACTGTTCACTCCATCTACCGTATCATTTACATAAATCAGGAACATTGCTAGTGCTAACACCGTGCCCTGTGGGACTCCACTTGTTACTTCCCTCCATCCAGACATCTTGTCCTTTATTACTGTCCTCATTTGTCTGTCTCTCAAGAAGTCACACATCCACTCCAGGACGTTTCCCTTCAGTCCTCCTATGTGTTCCAATTTCCATATCAGTCGCTTGTGGGGTACCTTGTCAAAGGCTTTCTCCAGATCTAGATACACACAATCCACCCAGCTGTCTCTGTCCTGTAACACATCAATCACTCTTGAGTAAAAGCTCAGCAAGTTGGAAACACATGATCTTCCACATCTGAATCCAAACTGGCTCTCAGCCAATATGTTCGTCTCCTCCAGATATTTTATCCATCTGTCTTTCAGGATTCTCTCACACAATTTTGCAACTACGCTGGTCCGGGACACTGGTCTATAATTCAGGGGTTCTTCCTTGTTTCCTCCCTTATAAATTGGTACCACATTGGCCCTTTTCCATTCCCGAGGCACTTTCCCTTCTTCCAGAGAACACACAGTTAAATTGTGAATCTTATCTGCCAGTTGTTCTCTGCATTCTTTCAATACCCAGGTAGAGATTCCATCCGGTCCTGGGGCTTTCCTTACATCTTGAGTTTCCAGTAGTTTATACACTTCCTGCACTTCCACTTTTATGTCTTTTATCACAACATTTCTAGTCACACCCTCTCCCTCCACAAAGTCCCTTTCATTAGTGAAAACCGATTGGAAACATTTGTTCATTATTTCAGCTTGCATTGCCGCGTCATTATAGACCTCTCCTTCTACTTTCAGTTGGTTGATTCCTTCCTGTTGTTTCAATTTGCCATTAACAAATAAATAAAACAATTTGGGTTCTTCCTTACATTTGTCAGTTATAACTTTTTTGAAGTTTCTCTCTTCCTCTCTGCTTATTCTTGTATATTCCTTGTTGAACAGTTTTTAGTCTGCTGATAAATCTTAAAAAGTCCCTTGGAAAAAAGTCATTTCCAAAATGTGTTACTACAGAGTCCTTTGTTCGATCTTTAGTCGTCACCTGTTGGTCAGTCCTACTCCGAGGCCTCTTGTTTGTATTTTTAGTTATTTGTTTTCTAGGGAGGGACACTAACCTTCTGCGAACCCACTTGTTGTCACAGAGGGAAGACGTGTTGGTTAGTTATAAGGTTACCACCCAGTATTATAAATGAATTCTTGGTTTACACGAAATCATTTATTTGGCTTGCCATTCAGTGTACAGCTACCCCAAGAACAGAGTACCGCTATACTAAGTGGATGGATGATGGGCTCCCCCACCTACCACAGTGGTGGGAGGCAGGGTGACATGGGGGTGATTTGTTTGTGGCCACCCCTTACGGGATTGAGGTATCTGGCAATAGATAGATAGATAGTTACTGCAGAGCTCACTGGGGGTGAGGACACCTCTCTTTATTCACACCTTGATAGTTCTTCTATATTTGCACATTTCTTTCCCTTCTTCTGGATCCTGTCTCAGTCAGTCCTTACATAAAAAAAAGGTTAGAATATAGTGATAATGATAGTTATATTTGATCCCACTAACACCTTCCAAAGAATGGGAAATTGGCATAGGATAATGAAAGATGATATTTAATGTCCACATAGATGAAAACCAAAGTGGAGAGGAAGAGGAAATGAATGACAGGAGAAGCCGAACCACTGATGGCCGACCGAGGAATGAATCACCATCAGCCAAGAAGGAACGCAAAAAAGCTGTAAAAGAAGCACAGGCTGAGAAAAGGAAAACGAAGATAAAGAAGCACGTCAAGAAGAAAGCAGAGAAGGATAAGAGAAAAAGGCATTAATTATCTGTAAAAAAATTAATTATATGTACCTGGAGCTTTTTTTTTTCATGTAATGTATTGTAAATTATTGTCAAGTGGTATGTATTTTATTTTATTTATGTATATCAGCCAAGTAAGGTGGCTCTTACAAAGTAGTTCAGTTTGTGTTAATTTTATTTGTTAAAGTTATGGTTCATGGAATTTTCTGTATAAATTTATGTACTGGTATTGTTTTAGTATATCATTGAATTTTGTGAAGTGAGAATTTTTACTGTTGTCTAACGATACTTCAGTCAACAAAGATTTTTTTTTTTAAATCAAATTATTAAAGTCGGTACATGTTTCTGTATCTGTTTGTAACATTAGCTTCCTATGTTAAATTTTGTTTCAGCTTGGTATGGTTTTCACATCATTCAGTACAACACTGTGTGCTCTCTCACGTATGTACAACTCTCAGCTAGGATATTAAGACAATTATCCTTTTTTGCAGTTTTAATGCTTAGCATTTACATATTGGAATTCTTTACACAGAATTGACATCAGTACTGTTTTATATATAAAGCTGAGATTTTGTGAATATATTTTTTCACATATGTTCAGATAATTTGTCTTAAATTAAAGATAAATACATTTGTATTATTAGAATCTAAAAAATATTGAAAACTATGGTCTCAGGTTCATTATATATACAGTAGACAGAAATGTTTCCTAACAGAAATTGGACAACATATTCTTCACCAGGATATATTAGTACAAGTCATATAAACTACAGTTTGTTTGTAATGGTCCTGTACCGCACTGCTGCAGTCTTTAACCCTTTCACTATGATTGTTGTTGTTGTTGTGTCCTCTTCACTTTTCTGTAACTAACTTGTCAGACTACAGGTGAAGCTGCCCTTCTACAGTCTACTGTCCTTTCTGGATATAGGGAAGGAGTTGAGGAATGTTTTTGTGGGTGGGTACATTGGTAGCTCCGCAAGAAGGCATCTCTCTTCAGCACCTTTTACTGTGAAGATGTCACAGTTAGTCTTGCTACCACCAGACAGTTTAAGGAAATACTGCACAGTGAATGAAAGGATGAGAAAACATTCTTCTTTGACACCTTCACCAAGGGAAGTGCTGAAAGTGAATGAAATCATGTGGTGCTAGGGGGGGGGGGAAACAGAAGAGGTTAACTGACCCAAATGTACACATCTTAAGACAGATTCAGCAGTGTAAGATGAATATCTCCACACTGGCTGCAGCTGCTTTTCTTACTTTCCTCTAGTTTGGGGTGGTTGAGTAAGACAGCATTTTGGAGACATCATTTTAAATCAGGCATTGACAAATGTAATAGCAAAAGGGAGACAACAAAAGTTTAAGGTTGATATTCTCATCAGCTTTCTAGCACCTTTTCCTTAGCTATTTATTTTGCATGTTACTCATTAGTATTTCCATATATGTTAATTTTGTAATTTTACAATTGATATAGATTTCAAAAACAACACAATTGATCATTAACATGATAATTACAAGAACTGTATAATTAAGAAAGAGGTATCACAAAAGTTCTTAGGCCTACAAGAATATGGACCATGGACCTAAAAGCTGTCTCCATGTTTTGGCTATTGGCATCTTTATGAGCATGGAGACAGTAGCTAAAATGAGAGAATAAGCTCTTAAACATTCACCGTATTTTGCTTTGTAACCATTCATACTTGTGTCCATATTAATGCCTATCACTGTGTCCGTCAAAGTTGGTCTTCATCGGCATTCATGTCTGGCTAAGGTTACAGGAAAACAACCACACATATACACCTTAAATTATCAAAATCAGAGAGCTTTTGCAGGTGAGAGTGGGAGAGAGAGCTGATGGTTGTGTGAGTTGTCAAATCATCTGATGTAACTGAAGCTTTTGTGATCTCTGGCAAGTACAGTATGTGTCACCTGCAAACTGTATCATCAGTGAGAGAGGTGAACACAGTAACAATTCTTTATTACACTTTACTCTGGAAGCTTTTTATGTTTCCTTTTTCTAACAAAATCAGGTAACATACAACAGGGTATTTACGGACTATTGTGTGTACTTGGTTGAGGACTTGGTCAGGTAACATTATGTAATACTGAAGTCATGGGGAAGTTATGGAGTGTTGGGCTGTGTCCACACCAAATGCTTGCCGATGTAGGCAGGAGCTTGAATCACAGTAACCTATACAAGTGGTCCCGCTGAATGCATACAGGTGGTCTGTTGGTTACAGTGATGCAGAACTCCTGCCTTCACCAACAAGCAACAGCCTTAGTCGCAAGTCTGGGTCTAGGTTTATTAACAGATTCACAGTCATTTCTCTCTTGTAACTCAGAGTTATTTTTGAAGGAAGAACAAGAGACATTTGAAGATTCTACACCCTCTTTTTCTTGTCCTTCCTGCAGAACAAATTTTGTTTACAAGGTAAATTATCACAACTAAGTCTTGTTTTTGCTGGAAATGTTGCAACAGAAGTGAAAAATTTACCATGTCTCAAATTCTTTGTGTAAAACACATATCTAACTTATGACATTGAATCAGCTAGATACATTTGTGAATCCCATTCCTGGAATGTGTATTTTTGAAGGAATATTCAAGAATTCACAGGAGACATTTCTGTAAAATAAAATCTAATAAGGCTGTAACTGTCACTAAAATCATGTTGGGTCACATATTGAAAACTAATACAGTGCAGTCATGTGGTTACTTATCAGATCAGTACTATAACAAAATTGGAGTAAAAAAAAAAAAAAAAAAAAAAAAAGAATTCCCATATATTATCCATCCATCCATCCATCATCCAAACCTACATTGCCCCATGAGGAGCGTAGGAGCCTGGGGCTAGGCTGTTGGTCCCAACATCTAAGATGAGAGTTACCACCCTCACTCATCCCTGAGTGGCATTACATGAGCAATCAACCCCAACCATTCCTTGGATATAAACCTTCACCGGCTCAATCCGATTGGAGCGCAATAATTACCCACTAAACCACCAGGCGCCAAAATTTGGTTATATGGTTACCACCCAGTGTAGTAAATTGTTTCCTGGTGTACAGGAAACCATTTGGCATGTCACTCAGTGTAGAGTCACCCACAGGCAGAAGGAAGAGGAAAGAATGAAGGAAAGAGAAGAGGGAGTGTAAAGTTACCCATAGGCAGAAGGACAAGGAAAGAATGAAGGGAAGAAAGACAGAGAAGGATCCATGGATGGAATTTTCATGATTATGCACTTTATAACACTGACATATCAGTCTGATGATTAACGTATACAGCGGTATAGTTTTGGTAATTTATGGGGGAGTGAACGTAAGTAGGTATGTGCGATAATTTTATATCATGGCTGCAATACTAGCATGCCTCTTCAAAGTGCTAATCTGAAAAACCTCAAACCCCTTGAATCTGGCAATGTACCTTGAATTTTATCCTTGCAGCTACAGGACAATTTTTGTATGCTTTGGAGGTAATTTTTCTAACTGGAGGTGTTAGTTATAGCATTCTACAACCCCTTTACTACAAGAGGTCCTCCATAAGTTTAATGGAATTGCATAGAGATTCGGTGGGGGCGCTCACCATCCACTCACTCAATGTAGTGCTGCTCTCGGGTGTCTGCCCTGTCCTCTCCTCCATCCTTCTTTCCTTCCATCTTCTGTCTTTTTTTCCTTCATTCTTTCCTCATCTTTCTGCCTGCGGGTGACATTACACTCCCTCTTCTGTCTATCATTCCTTCATTCTTTCCTCTTCCTTCTGCCTGTGGGTGACTCTACACTGAGTGACAAGCCAAATGGTTTCCTGTACACCAGGAAACCATTTACTATGCTGGGTGGTAACCGTTTAACCAAATTTTGGTGCCTGGTGGTTTAGTGGGTAATTATTGTGCTCTAATCGGATTGAGCCAGTGAAGATTTATATCCAAGGGGTGATTGGGGTTTATTGCTCACGTAATGCCACTCAGGGATGAGTGAGGTTGGTCACTGTCATCTTAAATGTCAGGACCAACTGCCTAGCCCCGGGCTTCTACGCTTCTCATGGGGCAACGTAGGATTGGATAATGGATGGATGGATGGCATTGAGATTGTAAATATAAAGTATAAAATATACAGTACATCTTTGGAGTTAAGGGGTCAAGTGATGTGCATAATTTTTGTTCATGGTTGAGGAGTTACAACCACAAAAAGGACTCATTTCTGTCTTCAACTTTACAGTGAATCATGAGCAACCTTAAGTGAAGGATTAAATCATCCTCATCACAACAAAGCAGCTTTAGTAAAGCAGCTTCAGATGAAAAGCACCTGTACACAAGTTAATGAAAAGACAGAGAATGAACCAGCATCAAGTAAAGCACCATTTATTGTACAGTTGCTGCAGCAGCTTAAAGCTTCAGGTGCGACCTTACCCTTGTACATTTACAATGTTCAGTCCTCCACTCTGTTCCACACCTACAGGCAAGATTCTTTCTGTCCTTAATTTTTTTACAGTGTGCCAGTGTTGTGATTTGTTTATATTCAACTGGATGGACGTGTTTATGGGAGACATACTATATAATTTAGGTCACTGAGGTAAAAACAGAATCTGGATTTAAAGGTGTTAATCAAAGCTTGACAATTGCCTGAAAGCTCGGGACTGCTGGGGACTGTACATAATGTCACACTGCTGGCAAGTGGGAAAGCTATTAATGCCAAGTGACAATAACACACTGATATTTTACAAAAACAGCATCTGTTATATATTGTAGCTCTCCCAGTAGCTGATAATATTTTTCCAAGGATATTTTTAATATTTTTTGTCATGATGGTAATAGGACTGAACTACTTGTGCATTCTCTACTAGACCAGTCAGAGTAAATTGGAACTCAATATTATCAACAAGATGAAGAATGAGTTTATACTGTGTATAGTACAAACAAATACTGTATTGATATCCTTTTTTAAATTTAACTTGACCTAAAATTGTCATCTGTCCATCCTGAATGCCGAGTTGTAGAAACAGATTATTATTGCTAGAATATGGTGGTAGTCACCAAGGAGTGCTTTGGAATGGAAAGTATGTAGAGCCAGAGTATTGCCATATTTTTGTCATTGAGCTACCTGAAATGAGCTGGAAAGGTACAAGTATGTGGGCAGAGTTAAGGTTAGAGAGCACCTGTATAGTAGGTAATTGCTGACCACTCAAGCTATGGGACTGGCCTATGTACAAAATAGCCACTGGGATACTGCATGTTCAGTCTATTCCCATAGCAGTGAATATTATATACAAACAGTAGTATATACAGAAATTGTACTTGTCACTTAAATATTTGACAAGATGGAGCTGCATGTGAATAATGATTTAGCCTTTGGGATCTGTGAAGTGGAGAAATAGAAAAGCCTGAAAGGTGAGTGAATGGATGTACAGTCAAAAGTGAATGAATGGGTGTGGGGTCCATTTCACTGGGCCATATTGTTAGCATCTTGTACTTTTTGTTTTCATATGTTTTAGATCTTACTTCTCATTGTAATACTGTAAGCAGAAATTGTGGTGATACTGCCATACATCTGGAATGGGCTAATTAACACCTGGCAACACCTCACGGGCACTCGTTCACTAATTTTCCCTGTTTATTTACCCTTGAAATATGCCGTATGACCTGTTCTCGTACCAAAAATATATATAAGAAAGGAAGGGAGAAGCCTAAGCAATATTTACATTCACCTGGAACTACCTAACTTATTATGTATTGTCTAGATTTCCTGCCAATCATTTCGTAGCATATAACTCAGCAGCTGTCACCAGGCTGACATTGTCAACTCTTCCCTGCCTCTAGGCCACATCGTTCAGTTTACTGTCGTCTTTCAAGGTGAAACCATGTCCGATTCGCACCTATCCTTAGCCCTCTGCAAAGGGCCCTGTGACCTCTACCCCTACTAAACCACGTGTGGAAAAGGGTAAAGGGCTAAGTGACTGGTGTGGAACGAGAACTGGCTAATATCAGTGATAATGATGGACAGTGACTACGATTTTTCTGGTGACTCTAAAACAGTGCAAGTGGAAATGTAAATGGTATAAATAATGTGTAAATAGCAAGTGAAAGCAGTGGATGTAAATATGATTGATCAGTGGAATTTAGTTTTGTAAGTTACTGCAAGTGACAGTGCATAACACAGTGTAAATGAAATAGAAGTGTAAATATTGAAAATGCAATAGAAAATGTAAATAGAAATGTAAATAATTAGTAATATAAGAATATGAGTACAAATACTTGAAGTAATGGCAGTGAAAGTGAAACCTTGGCTCTCTACGTACTTTACTGAATGAGAAATTGAATGCCTGGAGTGAAAATAAACTATTATTACTGAAGGAAACTTATGAATAAATACTGTAGATATATATAAGTGTAATAAAGTAATAGGAATATAAAGTGTGAGTGTGTTTATGAATAATAAAATGACAGAATACCAGCTGGGAACGAGCATGCGTGGGAAGCTCGTACGCACTCGTAACTTACATTGCTTTCACAGTGTTTCTTTTTTTGGAGTATGGATTCCAAACTACTTGAAAATGATAGAATAGTGTTTGTAGTGATATTATCAGGCTGTGGTAATCATATTACGGAGTGTCGGGATGTGTAAAGTGGAGACTTCGTTACACAACTTCAGAAGTCTCCACAAGTCCTACGGTTGTTGACGAAGGCTCAACAAACATCCCAGGAGAAATCTGAAGGTATGTACTCTATGCATATTTAATTTTAATATTCTAGGATTAATTGATTTTTGGCAAATATTTTTAAAAAGTCAGTCGGAGCACGAATATCCCCACGGGAGGCGCAAGGAGCGGCGAAAACATCCCCACGGTGTAGGGGTTGAAAATACATTTATCATCCTGACAATCCCGGCAGAGATATTAGATAAGTTTTGAGAATTAGGGGGGCTAGGTTCTTTGCTGGGCCCCCTTCCATTAATATTTAAAAATATATATATTTATCATCCCAACAATTCCGGCTGAGATATTAGATAAGTTTTGAGAATTAGGGGGGCTAGGTTCTTGGCGGGGGGCCCCGCAAAGAACCTAGCCCCCTGGTCCCCCAAATCTGTAGGTACGCCCCTGGGAGGAGGGGAAAGAATACTTCCCCAGTATTCCTGCTTGTCGTATGAGATGACTAAAAGGGGCCTTTTTGTCTCCAGTCTTTCTCTCCTTACTGTCTTCTGCTCTTCTGTCCTACCTCTCTTCTGGATGTTTCCATATTCCCTCTGCTCCTGCAGTGCCATATAGCTATATTATAGCTTGATGCTAATTCTTCACTATTCCTTCCTTCTTAAGTTGAATGAAATATCAGGAGACGGCAAAAATAACTTAGAAAAGAAAAAATGCATCAGACTGAAAGGGATTAAGTAACTTGAATGTCCAGAGGAAGATAAAAAAAACTAGCTGGGAGGATGGGAAATTGAGGAGTATGTGAGGGAAAGAGGCTTGAAATGACATTAGAATATAATAAGTGGTGATAAGAGAGGCTTTTGGCAACAGTTAACCAGGCAGATATATATCCTTGAGTAATTAAAGAAAAAGCAAAAACAAGCTACGGAGAGAGATGGGATCAGATTTACTGCAATATATAAACATATAGGCAAACAGATAAACAACCTTAAGTTTCCTAGTAAAATCACCACGTTACTGTGATGACATTTTAAATTCTGTTCTTCCTACCTTGTCAGTTTTATTTAGCTTAGGAGAGACTTTATGAACTGGGGGGAGTCAGATACATCCCTCATGAATTCCTTTGGTACCAGAGATATTTCCAAAGTCAAATACAACTATCTGAATCTTTTCCAAGTTTAGTACAGGTGCCTGGAGGAAGAAAAATAAAAAACTTCTGCTTGAAAGAATTAACTGCTCTTCATATATCCATAAACCAACAGACAGACAAATAAATAATCCTCATGTCTTACAGTGAATCAGTTGCTCTCTACATTTCCATTGCTGTTGCCATTGCTGTTGTCATTTGCCTCATCTGTCTTGGAGCGGAACTTGAAAAGACGTGCGGCATGGGTGTTGAAAGAAGAGGAACGCATTGGGATGTTGCCTCGCTCTCTACGCACCGGCCGCAGTGAGTAGGTTCGGGAAGGGGGTGTCCTTTCTTTTACCTGCAGGTGAATGAAGGGGAGTTATAAATAAGGTAATAAATAAGGTCATCATCATCATTATCCGGACCTCCTTTCCCACTCTAGGGCAGGGTGAGAAGTAGCAGTGTCAAGACAGCCCAAGTTTGTCCAATCCAATGGGCCACGCTTCCATTCACACATCACTCAAGCCTCCGGAACCCTGGCTCTGTCTGATATGCCAAAAACTTTCACCACATTCTGCAGCTTCACATAAACATATCCAATAGAGGTACAGTTCTCATTTGAAGGAGTTATACAGAGGGTACAATTCTTATTTGTTCTGTTATTTATCCCCTCAGTTCAATGATGCATTTCCTATACACCTGCTTCTACTGTTCAGGGTAGTTTTAGCTTAGGAAAGACCAAAGGTAGTTTGGCCATGTGGAGAGAATGGAGAATGAGACATTGTGAGTGAGATGGAGGAGGAGATGAAGGATGAGTTGGTGGGATGGAATTGAGAGAGATGTGTGGGAGGGATATAATAATAATTTATTTGGTTTGGCTTATACAATTAGAGTGGCACACTGAACATTGAACAAGTGTTTATTAGTACCAGCCATGTTTGAAACCAACTAAGGATAACCCAATAAGGCCTCGAAGGCATATTTCCATTGGGGCGTGAATTGGAGGAAAGGCAGCCAAATGGAAGAGAACAGAATGACATGGAGGTGATTTGTTTGTGCCCACTTCCTACAGGATTAAGGTGTCTGGCAGTAGACAGACAGTCCTTTCTTCTGCCCGCCAGAAAATGGTGTTGAGTTATAAACAAAGAACAGTTCTCATTCATTCAGTTATTTAATGTATTCAGTCTGGTGATGCATTTTTTGTACACTTGCTACTACTGTACCATGCAATTTTAGCTTGGGAAAGACCTCTCATATTGACGGGGTTACTGAAGATAACCTCTTGTGGCCAATGGCGGCTGATTTTACACTACACAGAAACATTTTGGAATCCAGGGGTTAAAACTTTTCTCAGTTAACTCTCACATGGCAGGTAACAAATGATGTATTAGGGTGGTATAAGTTGGAGGAATGGCAGCCTGATGGTGGAGGACAAAAAGAGATGGAAGCAATTTGTCTGTGGCCACGTCTTACAGGACTGAGGTCTCTGGCAGTAGATTGATAAAAAATGTCTAATGTTTAAGTACAGTACTGGGAAACCTGTTGTCCAATGGTTAACAGCATGCAAGTAACACAACATGGCTGTACTATATTTGTCCCTTTAATTTGGCCTTCATCTTCCCTCTCTCCATCTTGGATGATGAATTGTAACATTAGATTAACACGAATGTGTTGTTAGTCTTTAAGAAGTGCAATGGAAAGGATGTTGAGTCACAGCACTGCATTTTCATTGAGCCACATGAAATAAAGTGCAAACGAATGAAAAATTTTATGCAAAAAAAAAAAAAAAGTTATTTTTTTTCTTTCTTATTCTTCAAAATTTGATAAGTGCTTGTGCATCACCTTCATCCTGGCCTCCAACAGCTCCTTGCCACGCTCAGACATGATTATCTTCTCTCGGGCACTTCTCAGTTCATGATCCAAACGTAAACGCTCACTCTCAAGTTTCCTAAGCCGCTTCTCTGCCTCTGTGTGGACAAATGGAAGGTGTGAGAGGAAGATTATATACCTTGCTGCACTGTGCTGTATTAGAAAACTGGGAGACAGTGACAGTATGAAGACATTGTATGCAGAATTAAATGGGAATGAGTCTACAATATGTAATGAAAAGTGACTGTGTGGGTGTTAGGAAATACAAGCCTACATCGTACCGTACAGAATTTGTGTGGGATGTTTAGGCCTATAACAGACAAGATATGAGTGGGCATATTGATAGCAGCTTGTATAAAAAAAAATAAAATCCTCACTGAGCAAAAGAAAGTAGAAAAACTTGGACAACAAGGTCCCAAACAGGATCTAAAGATGTCTTGTTAAAGTTATACATACATCAGTTTAAATTTTTGTGAAAATGAGGCTACGCAAATTGTGACAATTTTTCAAAGGCTGTGGTAGTAAGCCTCTTACTGGTTTCATTATTGACAAGATACATCATGTCCAGATAACATGACCCATGACTGAATGAGGGATAGAGTGATAAGTTATGGTGAACAAAGATATTAAAATAAATCTCTGAACCCATAAGGGTTTCCAAGTCTGTGACCAGTGTGGAATTCATATTTTATTGCATCCATTGCTGAGTTTGAATATCATTAACATTGTAAATGCAGCCTCACCTCAAAACAACCTGAGTTCCTGCCTTTAACTATAATGTATGTTCAAGTCCTTGATCCTTTAAGTTAGAAAATAAAATACAGGATAATCTGAAGCTACAGCTGCATGTCTGAACATATTCATACTTATTAGATGCGCAGTACAGTACTGTATAGTATAATACAGTAAATCAGTGCACTTAAGTGTGCCTTGCATACTTGAATAATTTTGCATTCCTTACACAAATCTGATGCTCTACAATGGTTTAATGGCTTTCTTTTGTAAAGCTTATTGTAATTTTGTGTCTCATCTTCTTGCATGGATCGTACCTCTTAGCTGGTTGTCTTTTTCTTCTTGCTGGAGTTCAAACTCTTGCCGTTTCTTCGTTTCCTCCTCCAGCATCTTTCTCTGCTCCTCCTGTAGCCGCTCCAATTCCTCTCGCCGCTCCCATTCCTCCCGCAGTACTCGCGCTTGTAAGTTTCTGCGGAAATACGTGGCAGTCTTAGTTCCTGAGGAATTATGATGCAGTCTTTAATAAACTCTTTGAATGGCAGATGCAGTCTAGTACTGCAGAGAGAATGAAAAGAGTGAGAGAGAATGGGAGAATATACTGTATGTGAGCAAGGTGGAGGGAAGGGGATGGGGGAGACAAGACGAAGTGGACAGATATATGAATGAGGACAGTGTGAGCTGGGGGAAGGTCAACCTGATGGTGAAGAACAGGATGATATGGAAATTATATGTTTGCAGTTACCCCTTCTGGAATGAAGGTATCTGGCCATAGATAGATTCAGTATTCAGGTATACTTCTAAGGTGGTATTTTCATCAAGGGATGCTAAAAATTAATTTGAAAGCTGTCACTATACTGAGGGATTGATTGAAAAGCCCTGACAGTCTGAAAAATTCCTTTTCAGGCAAACTAAACTGCCTGGTAGTAGCAAGAATCAAGTAAAATAATTACGATCCTCTGTCTTGTATGTCTATACAAATATGCACTAGTCACTTTAATGGAAAAATGAGTAGTTGGCATCATAACCCCCTGAATCCAGGTGATATCCTTTTTAATTTAATCTTGCTGTCACTGAATGTTTTTATTCAACTCAGAGAAAATAGGCTGTACTGAAAAGGTTGATTAATGTTATATCCAAGCCCTCCGGTTTGAAAAGTCTAACCTAAGCTGAATAAAACCAAGAGATGGCAAGAATAAAATGAAAAAGATATCCTTGGCCTCAGTGGATTCAACAGGTAGCTATTCCAAATGCAATCTACTTAACTACATATGTGGCCATTTTACCTGACAATTTCCTCATCCCTCAGCCAGTATCTCTTAGGTTCTGACATTTTCATTTTACCTACTGATCTAGATGCTGGAGAGGAATTCCTTCCAGTAGTGACACAGATATAAACAAACTTCTCCATTGTCCAGTTAGGCTATACAAATGTCCTTCATCTTCCCTATCCCTAGAACTGAGGATGATGAACTGCAGGAGAAGGGCAACTTCAGTCTGCAGTCCACTGGGTCCACCCCCTCAGATGAGCCTTGGGTCACAATAATCACAACCTACATTTTTCTCAACTATATACTATCCACAGTCCCTCCAAATATAAACATCTTACCTGACAATCTCCTCATCCCTCTTAGCTTGTGTTTCCTCCTCCAGCAGTGTTTCCAGCTGGAATCTGAGTGTCTGCAACTCCAACACTCGCTTCTCCTCTGCCTGTCTTGCCGCTGCCTCCTCCCTTGCTGCTGCCTCTGCCTCTGCTCGTGCCTGCAATCGGTCCATCAGTTAATTCTAATGACAATATTTTCTGTTTACCCCTTGAATGTAATGATGTAAGTTCCCATTTTATCGCTGATATTACCAGGTAATTTCATTCAATTTAAGGAGACATACTACAGGAGTTTTTGAAGGCTATTTTTAATCCCTTCAGTTCCAAAAATCTCTCCTGAGTTAAAACCATTGAGAGATTGCAGCAATAGAAAAAAAAAAAAAAGTCATCAAATTGATGAGGTTAAAGAATCCCCATTCTGGGGCTGGCAGTGGTACAGCTGATGATTTCTATGGGTTGGAAACTAAACAAGAGTCAAAACCAGTTCATTCTTTCTGAACAGTTGCTTGCCTGCTCCAATCACACACTTGCAGACTAACTGAGAGAGAAAGAGTTGTATGTAAGGATAAAACAACTAATCCCATATTACTCACTCCTAGGTGTGGGAGCCCAAGGCCAGGTGGCCGTAGTTCAGTTCATTTAAGAGTAGACAGTAATTCTACTTACCTTGACACTGCCTGATCAGAAAACCACCAGTCATCTGTTGGGAACTGAGCTTATGTAAGGCTGTCATTCACCCTAAGGACATTCTAATCACTAGACTTCCAGGTGCCTTTGAACTGTAACACACATTGCTTTTCTGACATCTATAGTACCGTTAACAGAACAGCGGGGGCTTGGGGAATGTAATGCTACCTTAAGTGGGAGTTCCTAGGAGAAAGCAAATATCACAGAGATTGATAAACCCATAATGTACTTGTGTATTGTACCAAGATTTTTCTCAGTTTAAACTGGTAGAAAAAATTCATATGGACAAAGTTCAAGGAACACAGTGACAAACCATTTTTTCTGCTTCCAGTTCTGCCTGAGTATTTTCAATAATATCTGCTTGTGAGTCCCTCCTGATCCTCTCAGCTGTTTCCCGTGCTTCCTCCTCTGCATGCTCCTGCTTCCTGCTGGTTGACAAAATGGCATGGTATGGCAGTGTGTCATGGGAGTGGTGGATGGCGGTGTCTAATGCTCGCAACCACTCACTTTTACTCCTGAAAAGTAAGTATGGATAATATTAATTGCTTATGTTCTTTGTGCAGAGGATGTATATAGATGTTGCTGTTACTGTTGTTGTTGTTGTTAATGATGTGGGTCTAGATTCTTCTGGATATGAACCTTGTGGACTGGAGACTAAAGATTGCTCTTTCTTACAGTCTATCCTTCTCCTTTTGGAGGATGAGTTTCTAGTGGCTAGGTGGGTAGCAGAATGTGTCTACCAATCCTCCTTACCTGGATTTAATACTATCATGTGGCAGACATATAAGAGGGTGCACCAGTACAACCTTTCATATGTTCTTAACTTTCTGCATGTTACTAAGGTTGCCTCATCGACATATACAGACAGCGCTCATAATCTAGTACTGTACTGTAATAAATGTGTGTTACTATCATGTGCTATCACAACAGGGTGGAGCTGAGTTTAAAGCCAAGTATTGTATAGTCAAGTTGGCCTTCCTTAACACCCTAAGCCACAAGTACACAGTCAAGTTACACACTGAGGTTATCATACTACAGTGTATACACAACTTTTTATACACATCCATCTCTGGGACAGGGGTAGGAAAAATACTACTCAGGTGCTCTCTGAATGTCATACAAGGTGACTACAGTATGGTAAATGGGAATAGGTAATGAAGTTCAAATACTGCATAATGCAGTACAACTAGGTAAACACACACACACACACACACACACACACACACACACACATACACACACACACACACTAGGATGAGAAACCTTGAGAGTACAACACAGGCTACTCTTGAATATGCAAAATAATGAGTCATGGACAAACCAGGTAGCTAAGGGATAGTAAACCAGCCACTTTACCAGTAAATCCCAGTTAGGAGACAGTACATGAGAGTCAGAGGGAAGAGAAGTGTGGTGTGGAGGGAAAAACATCAATGTATCCTATTCTTCTTATGATGATGACGATCATCATCATCATCAACATCATCATCATCATCCCAGAAGGATGGTAAAGAGTAAAACATGATTGAGGGAGAGTCAGACAGGAGCATACCCAGTGAATGAGTCATACACTCATTCACTTACCATTCTTGTTTAAGGAAGTGTCAGACAACAGCATGCCTAATGAAATGGGCTGTACACTCATCTATTTACTATTCATGTCACTGTAATCTTGGCCCTCCTAACATTAAAAGAAATAAGTGGTATATGAAGATAATGCGCTGTATTTTGTACTGCATATCTTGACCATTTAATAATGAACAATGGTGTGTCTGTGAAAACTGTCTGTATTTTAATGAAATCTTGTAGTGTGTTAAGTGAAAGCACATTGGATAAAGAATTATTGTTTTGAGACACATATATTATTTAGTTTCACAAAATATTCAAGAAATATAAAGACAGATGGTTGGTGATAATATTGATGGACACAGTAATGAAATGAAATGACCTCTTCAGATGTGGAGCATACCTGTGGTCTGTTGCAGCAAGTTGAACTAATTTGTTGCTCTCTAGACACAATGTAAACCTACATGTCCTTGCACCTGGCTCGTCAGGAATGTTGTGGACGGTGGCTGCCGGGGAGAGGGCAAGCTGAGCCCCGCCAAGCACGGCTGACATGGTTTTGTTGGATGTAGCAGCGAGCATCCATGGCTTCACTTCCAGCTCTCGTTTTACCCAGATGGGCGCCCACCAAGCCCTCTGGTACACCTTCCCCTAGTGGTCAAAGAAGTTGGAAGATACAGTTAATTCAGTAGGAGAGACATCTTTTTATAGCTGCTTGGGATTACACTGTACTGGATGTAGCTGTCAGCATCCATAGCTTTATCTCCAGCTCCCTCTTAACACAGCAGAAAACCCACAAAGCCATTTGGTAAAACTTCTTGTAGGACAAGAAGTTGGTAAGGAACAACTGAGATTCAGTAGTAGAGGGTTCTATCTATCTATCTACATATCTGTCTGTAGCCAGATGCCTTTATCCTGGAAGGGGCAGCCACAAACAAACTGCCTCCATGTTTTCCTGTCATTTGCCATCAGGCTGCCCTCCTTCCAACTCACACCACCCTCCTTCATACAGTTACCTCTGAGTGCGGTGCTTTACCCAGATGGCAGTCCACTAAGCCCTTTGATACAATTTCTCCAGGCAGAAGACGAAGTCTACCTGGCACAGTTATAGTTGATTTGTTTTCACCTGACAGGACTGGGCCACTGCTACAACTTGACTACTACATTGTGGTTGCTTGAAATTCAATGAACCTTAGTTGTAAGGAATGAATGAGGTTTCCCTGGTTAATAGTTTAATCAACCCTCCAGTCTGACTACATTTCACAATCAACCGAGCTGAAAAGTGTTAGGGATCAGGACAAATGTGGTATAATCTTCAAGAGTAGAGGAAAGGAAAATGCTAATTCCAACAGACTATGAATCACATGCCCATGAACACACCCCTAAAAACATTTCTGAGATCCTACTCACATGTTTTAAGACTTGGTCAACAAAATTCCTGTACATTTCATTAACGGCTCTCTGCAGTGCTGGGGCCTCTGCATCTTGTGCATATCTGCCTTCCAGGAAGGTGAGGAAGATGGGAAATGTGAAGCTTGATATAACGGTGGCCAGCTGGTGGAAATCCCGCACATCCCACTCCCTGCCCAGGTTGGTGACTAGATGGCGTGTTATTTCTCTCACTTCCACAAGCTTCAGTGTCACCTGTTGGCATATGTGTGTCTCTGCTTACTGTACTTATATCTATCTGTCTATCTATCTATAAATACCTTTATATATATATATATATATATATATATATATATATATATATATGTATCTGTCTATCTATCTATTGCCAGACGCCTCAATCCCGTTCGGGGTGGCCACAAACAAATCGTCTCCACGTCGCCCTATCCCTCGCCATTTCACTGCCCTGCTCCAAACTCACAACCCCCTCTCTCATATACCTCTCCACCTCATCCCTCCATCTCATCCTCGGCCTCTCCCTCCCTCTCCCCCCCTCCACCTCAATCACATACACTCTCTTTGTCAGCCTTTCACCCTCCATCCTCTCCACATGGCCAAACCACCTCAGTGTATTCCTCCTAACGCTTCCTACCACATCCACATCCACACCACAACGCTCCTTTATATCCTCATTTGTCAACCTGTCTCTCCATGTGACTCCACAGGCTCCTCTTTAAAACTACCAAAGTTACCTGAGAGAGACTGTTCCTTGTAATGGATCTGTCGGCAAGGAGACAGAAGATACGAAACAGCTGGTACACAGAATCCTCAGAGAGGACTGGGTAGTGCCGTTGGAGCAGCGTGCTTCGGCCCAGCAGCCAGAAGGTGTGATCCAGGGTGTCATGGTGGGGCTTCAGCTCCCCATATGACGTGCTTCCATCGTCTACTTCAGCCAAGACCTGTATGGAGACATCTTATTTACTATACTCTTGTCACTTTAACTTGACCAAGGCCCATAATAAGTACTGTATTGTACTACAGTCTTGTCACTATAACTTGGGGTGCTAGTGAGGGGCCCCTTCTTGCAGTGGCATTGACACAGGTGGGCAGTTTCCCCTCTTGGTTATGCATACACCTTTCAGTTCCCTTTGTATCCCCTGAAAGGGGACGGTAAACTGTAGGCAGGGGACAGCCTCAATCAGCAGTCTGCTGGTTTGACATATGAACCTAGGGTTATGACTACTGTACTACCATAACTTGGCCAAAACCCGTAATAGATCTCCCTTCCTATACATCTGTCACTTTAACTTGGCCAAGACCTGTAATAAATATCTTCCTTACTATACTTCTCTCACTTTAGCTTGGTCAAGACATGTAATAAATATCTCCATTACTATATTTCAGCCAGTTTAACTTTGTCAAAATCTTTAATAAATACAGTATCTCCTTTAATATACTTCTCTCACTGTAACTTGGTCAAAACCTATAATAATAATCATATCTTTTATTATACTCATTCATTACTTGGCCAAGACCTGCAATAAACATTATAATCTCGCCTCTTTAAGTTAGTCAGCACCTGTAATAAACATCTCCAATACAATATTCAGTACTCTTGTCATTTTAATTTGGCCACGACCTTTGGCAAACCGCTTTACTATATTACTTTAACTTGCGCAAGACCTGTAATAAGGATATCCTTTACTTTTATCATCATCAGTTGGACTAAAATTGGCCTCTCTTGATCTTGAGTGCTGAGTTGCAACAACAGATTAACAGTAGAAAATGGTGCTCGTCAATTAGTGCTGTCGAAATGATGTTGAGCCGTGGCATCTGTATTGACCTTGTCTGCTACTGAGCTACGTGAAATAAGTTACGAAAGAATGAAAATCTAGGACAAGGTAAGGTGAAAGAACTATGGTGCACGGGAAAACGAAGAACTGAAGCACGGCAGGTGGCTGGAAGGAAGGAGGAAGGGAAAAAGGAAGGAAAAAGGCGAGAAAGGATGGAAAGAAAGAAAAAGCTGGAATACATCACATATCCTTGCTGTAATTCACATTTTTTTTTATACTGTTGATATCACGCGCGTAGTGTATTAAAAACGAAGTGCAAAACGGATTTGCCAGTTTTTCCCGATTTACAGTATCCTAACAGTTGCATGACTGATGGCAAGCAAGCCTGAGCAGCGACGTCACCAGTGGGAGAGTAAGGCCCTATTCACAAAATTTCTCACTATAGGGACGGTCACGCTCCAGTCACGCTCCGCTCACGGTCCTGGTGCATTCACATGTCCGGTCCACTCTCGTTTTGCTCACGGTCTCGTCATCCCCTCTCCCTCAACAGTAGAAGAGCCACCACCATTGACGGAGGATGTGTGACTTTTTACGAGCCGAGATGGCAATGATCGCCATTTGCACTGGATGAAAACGAAGAAGAAAAAGTAAGAAAAGAGAGTGTGGGTTTATCCAATCTTGCAAGATAGGAAAAGTGAAGGGGAATTCCATACACTGTTTCCTCATCTGACTGATGAAAGTAAATTTCACTATTTTAGAATGAACATTGGAACATTTGAAAAAATGCTTCAGAAATTGAGGATGACCTGAAAAAGGAAAACACATCATTCAGAGGGCTGAATGAAGACCGGAGCGGAGCGAGACCGTGGCGGGTATTCACAGTGTTGGTTCGCTCAGCTTACGGTCCACTTTCGCTCCGGTCAAAATATCTTTTGAATGGATCGTGAGCGGAGAGAGAGCGGAGCGTACCTTGACCGGTACTGACAGTGTGAATGCTTCCACTGAAATGCATTTATATTTGACCTGACCGTGAGCGGAGCGCGACCGTCCCTATAGTATGAATTGGGCCTAAACATGGAAGTGGTAGGATCGGAATACGGAGTCTCCAAATACATTTTTTTTTGGTTTGTTTAATTTTCTCAGAAATTACTAAGACATCGGAAAGTGAGTCCAGAGCTGCTCAAATGTACAAGGATAGTTTGAAGCCCAAAGTGAAAACGTTATTCAGCGGAAAATAATATATTCAGTAAAGATCCGTGTGGGCTGAACAAGCTGACCAGTGAGTGATACGTCCGTACTGTAGCCGAGCCCAAACACAAGATCTCAAGTGTTCATGGAAACACTGAAACTACCGTATTTGGAAGGTGGTCAGACAACGAATGGTAAATGCGTAACTGCGAAAGCCAAGGTAAGTCAGCTTTCAGTACCAATTTATATTTCACTAGCGGCCGTAGGCCTATGCTTAACGATTATCAGTAAGGTCAACCGCTGGTGTGATGACGTAGGCCTGTGCTAAACACTATTCGGTATTATTTTACAAGTTGCCAATATGCGGTTCAAGGATATTACCATCATAAACGCCTAGTATAACTCTAAGGTAAGCATTCCGCTGCGGCAGGTTAGGTTAGGATAGGTCCAGATAAATATACTGCACGACCTAGGGAATGCATTGGCGACTTGTAACAATTTACCCACTTTTCATGCACTGCTTCATATCACCAGTAAGACCGACTTCTCCATGGTGCGATGAGGTCAAGTAAAATCCCTTTGCTATTCTGTGTTGAAACCATTCCTTTTATTTACTTATTTGCAAAGTTAGTATTTCCATAGTTAAGGGTGGATCATTAAAAAGGTAAACTCTCTCTCTCTCTCTCTCTCTCTCTCTCTCTCTCATGTGTCGAGGGAGGAGGGAGATCCCCAGTGTGTAAAATGTGGAGATAACCAGTGGAGGAGCAGAATGGAAGAGGTGGAAAGTGAACATGCGGAACTGGGATTGATGGAGGAGGGTGCAATGAATAAGTCAATGAAGACGATGTATATACAGTATAATAGTGGTCCACCGCGAACAATGAAGGGGGGTTAGAAGGAGTAGGAAAAGAGAGGGAGGAGAAAGAAGAAGAGGATGGGGACGAGGAAGAGTTGATGTACCGGTTGAAGAATGAGGTGGTGGTGGTGATGATGATGAGGAAGAGGAGGACGAGGACGAGTAGAGGTGCCGGTAGAAGAAGGAGATGATGGTGGTGATGATGATGATGATGATGATGATGATGATGAAAGTGGAGTAACAAACCTCGTGTGTGAGGAAGTAGAGATACTGGTCGAAGGTGAGATGCGTACAGCTTAGGTACTCGGCAATGCAGTTCTCCACCCGCCGCTCCACCTTCAGTAGCACACCCACGTTCTGCGTCAGCACCTGTGTTATTTAGATTGAGTTACAGTAGTTGGTTTTATTTCATCTGATGGAACTGAGCCACTTCCACAATCTGAATACTAAGTAATGGTTGCATGAAATTCGACGTCTTAGTCATGAGGCAGGAATGAGTCTTCTTGGTTACTTTTCAAAGCTGGTACTATAAATTATGAAGAGGGTTATGACAAGTGCTAGTAAGTTGATGCAGGGTAGACACTATAGTAACGCTCAGCCGTCCTTGCGACACACCAGAACTGAGATGGGTATATTACGAGTATATGGACCACCCAGTATATAACCCCTCCCCCTCCCCTCCCGTGTCAACACTCCATTCTACAGTGGTGCCCCAGGCGTCCTCCTGAACAGGGGACAGTCAGTGTCTTTAACTCACGCCTCACTGCAGATGGGAAACGCACACACACACACACACACACACACACACACACACACACACACACACACACACACACACACACACACACACACACACACACACACACACACACACACACACACACACACACCACTGCTTGTACGTCTGAACTTCCCGACGTCACCAGTGCCACACACTGAAGAAAAAAATACATAATTTATACAGATATGATAATGAAAAAGTCTTAGTCTGTTCATGTCGACATGGAGATTTCGTAAGACCTCTTTCTCTGCAATTTGATCTACATATCACACCTCAGTAGTCCTAATGTGTAACTGATGCAAACTGTATCGATATTACAAAAACATAATTAACGGATAAGAAAATATTAAGGTTCAGAGCAAAAACTAAATCGTATTGGAAGAACCACTACGAAGTTTTTCATGTCACACAAAAATATAACAAGTACACTTGATACATAAAACGTTCAGGAAAAGTGAAGTACGAA
This sequence comes from Coenobita brevimanus, assembly GCF_032717465.1. NCBI lineage: Eukaryota > Metazoa > Arthropoda > Malacostraca > Decapoda > Coenobitidae > Coenobita > Coenobita brevimanus. The sequence continues at coordinate 75,154,108 of NC_136976.1, forward strand.
TGTTGTGCTTTCCTCTTAAGAACCTGATAGAAGAATTACACATTTATACATATACATTCTTGGGCACACACACACACACACACACACACACACACACACACACACACACACACACACACACACACACACACACACACACACACATTGCATAAAAGCACACTGGCCTGTATGTACACACGGGTTGAGACGTACACACATCTACTCCTTATGCGGGTGTGGTGGTCCCCAGTTACTTCAAGTGGCTGTTGTGTTGCCTCCCTCACCCTCACCCTACGTTCACCCTTCTTTCCCTCACTCTAATTCTCTCTCACTCTCGTTTCATTCCATAACCTTCCTTCCTCAGTCTTACCATCACTCGCTCCTCTGTCCTTCTTCACCCTGTTTCACTTTCACGTTCAACCTTATTTTCCTCACCCTCCTTCGCTTTCATTCTCTTTCACCCTTACTTTCATCCTTAACCTCCCTCACCCTCACACTCTCCACTCTTCACTCACTCATTCCATCCTTCACTCTTCCTTTTCCTTCTCTCACCCTCACCCATTTCCCTCTCCCCTCCCCCCTCACGCTCACACCATCACACCTTCACGCACTTGACTCTCTCTCTCTCTCTCTCTCTCTCTCTCTCTCTCCCCCCCCATCCTTCCTTCTGTACAGACAGACCTTCATTTTATGCCCGCTTTTTCCTGTGCACAACCGACCGTTCTCAGTAATCTCTCTCTCTCTCTCTCTCTCTCTCTCTCTCTGGCGCGCGGTCCGTACTTATATTTTCCAGCCAAGCTATTTTCCTCTGGGTTAGGTGTACTTCCTTTTCTTTGCCTGTTTAGCTGGTGGGAGAGATGGGTGGGGAGAGCCTTTATCTCTGCCATAATTTTATTCTCTCATTAGCAGAGTAGCAACTTGTACTTGGTAACTTCATTCATGGAACCTCCTTGGTATGGATTGCAAGATTTTTTGAGGTGCTGCTTGTCCTTACAATTCTGTCTGTCTGTCTGTCTGTCTGTCTGTTTGTTTGTCTCTGTGTGTGTGTGTCTGTCTGTCTGTCTGTCTCTCGTCAGTAGGTCACCACCCTCTCCCCTGACTCAGGAGGTCGTGGTTTAACCGTTCCTTAAGTGGGGTCCCCTTGTGCTGTCCCTTTTGTGGTCTCTTTCTCTCTCTCACACACACACACACACACACACACACACACACACACACACACACACACACACACACACACACACACACACACACCAAACAACCTTAACTTCTCCATGTTGAAGCATTAAGTAGGTAGGAAAACTGCGAAGGCCGTCGACAGATGTTAACAATGCATAAAGTTCTCATTATATTTCGAATTATAACTGACTGGAGCCTTCCTTCACAGCACTTCATCCATTGCGGTTTAATTTACATGTTACACTCTAAAATTTATTTGAATGTTATGTAAAGGAAGGTCCGTAATTAGCGTTCCACTTGAAACTCATTCAGTGGTATCGTGTGTGATGGGAACGGCTCAGTCTGCTGATGTGGGTGTGCCAGTGGGAATAGGAGGTGAGTAAATGACGCATAATATATACTGCTAGCGCTGAATGAGCTGTACTCGCAACACGCAAGTAATCCTGGCAGTCTGGGAGAAGAGCTTTATATACGAAGGGTGATCAGAAAGTAATGACAGTTCATGCTATAACATGAAAACCTTGAATGATGGGAGGTAGGGGAGCAAGGAGAGTGCAGAGTTGCCTGTCCTTACGAGTTTGAACTTGTCGCCGTATGCCTGACTTTTCTTGTTTTATTGTTGTGAGTGAATGCTTCACTCTTGTTTTTGCTCTCTGGCCAGAAACATGGATTACTCGAAAGAAGGCTGCAGGTTCTACATTTTTACGAGGTGGAAACTGGGAAAGAAAGCAACAGAGATTCGAGGGGAATTATTCCAAGTTTATCCAGACACTACTCCTTCCCTGGAAACTGTTTCCCGCTGGATTCGTGCTTTCACAGCAGGAAAAACTGAATTGAAAGATGAACAACGCTCTGGACGCCCCCGGACATCCGTGACCGAAGCAACAACTGTCCGTGCACGGTCCATCATTGACGAGGATCCAACTGTAACTCTTAGGTTCTTAGCCTTGGAGCTTGATATCAGTTATGGGAGTGCATATGACATCGTGCATGAACAATTACACCTGAGGAAGAAGTGTTGTCGATGGATACCCCATTTGTTGACTGATGAGCAAAAGGCTGAACGGGTGAGGATTTGTCGTGTCTGGCTTGCTGAATTTGAACCAAATGGTCCAAAACGGTTCTCAGATGTTGCTACTGGAGATGAGTGTTGGATTTCATTCTTCACAACCCGTGACAAGCAGTCAAACATGGTGTGGTTGGGCGATGAAGACCCTCGACCTCAGATTTTGAAGGAAGGATTTCACAGCCGGAAGCGCCTTTTCACCATCTTTTTCAATTCTCAAGGACCAATATGCGTGGATGTGATGCCTGAAAAGTCCACTATCACAGCCCAATACTACACAGACCAGGTCCTTCCACAAGTCTTGGAACACAAGGCCAACACCGCACCAACCCGCCGTCGGTCTCGCCTTTTGCTGCACCACGACAATGCTGCACCCCACAAAGCTCGCCTCACTATGCAGTACCTGGAACAACAAGGTATAACTCTGCTCCCCCACCCACCCTACTCCCCTGACCTGGCTCCCTGTGACTTTTGGTTGTTTCCAAAAATTAAATCTGCCATCGCTGGGAAGCAATTTCATCGCATCCAAGACTTGGCACGGACCGTCAATTCAGAACTCCGAAGTATACCGTCTTCAGAGTACCACGCTTGCTTCATGAAGTGGAGAAAGAGAATGGAACGCTGCATAGAGGTTGGAGGGGAGAACTTTGAAGGAATGGGAGTCATAGTTTGATAGTTCTTCATGCTAATAAAAGTTTATGGACTCACTGTCATTTCTTTCTAATCACCCCTCGTACACGCCACCCTGTATATCTCTGTAGTAGACATAGTTTCCATAAATAACATACCAGACGATATGATGTAATGCGTACCATAGTATAAGTAGGCAAGGAAGACGTGTTACGACATCTCCAGAGCCTAGGAGTACCGGTACCTAAAAGTCAAATATTTTCGCACCTTTTTGCCACCAAGATCACAGTAAGTCATATAAAAAGGGCCATTTTCTGTCAGTTCGATGACATTGGTCTGTCTATCTGTTTGTCTGTATCTGTTTATCTGTTGTCTGTCTTTCTGTCTCTATGACCCCTAAGGGTAGTCCCAAACGAGTGGCCTCCTTCCTGAAACGGAGGACGAAACTTGAAAGCATTTTCCGGAAAAATGCATATATTTCTGAATGCCGCCCATAGAGGAGTTATACACAACAAAATTATGAAATACCCAGTCAAAACTATTTTTCATTAGGTAACACCCTAATAGGGCTACCTTTAGGCTATCGCTCATTTATGAAACCATCGATCATTGAAGACAGTTTTTCGATCGGGCGTACAGTCAGATGTAAAAGTTCGTTCGCCTCCCTTGGCTCTTTAATCGTTGTAGTCACAAGTGCATATTATTACCCACAAATGGATGATACTCATGTACTTCATTCCACTGCACGACACTGAAGGGTCTATGAATTCAGCGATGATACAGAGGCAGGAGAGGTGAACGGCACGATAGTATTTAAGTATCTGACTTTGCGCCATCTCGATCTGTGCCACTTCAAAAATTACAGTGTGAGGGCCCTGGATGAAACCGAGGGTGAGGGAGGATAATATATGGTTCAGTCCACTACGCCACATTGAGACGTCTAGGAACTGAAATAGTGGCAGGAGAGGCGAACGGGTTTTATTATTTGACATTACGCCATCTCGATCTGCGTCACTTTAATAATTACAGTGTGAGGGCAGTGGATGAAACCGAGGGTGAGGGAGGAGGAGGGAACTGGTTTGGCCGCCCCCTGGGAGACCTGCGTGGCCTTGATGTGGTTCACAGACACATACGGTAAGGAGCAAGAGTCTCGAACTAGCTATAGCGTGAATGCTCTAACCCGAAGATTTGTCTAATCCCCTTTCAGCTCAGTTAATGGCCAAGTGAAGTCAAAATGGAGGACTGATTTGATTAGTAACCAAGGAGACTCATATTCCTACTGCAGAACAAAGGCTCACCGAATTTCTTACAACCACTACTTAGTATTCAGTTTGTGGGATTGGCCCAGTTCCGTCAGTTAGAAACAGACTGACAGTATCAAATTTCCTGTCGCATGATTCGTAAGTATATTTTTGGAAGAAGGGGAGGATCGTTATTTTTAGATGGAATATGAACCTTTGCCGCACCTCTTCTCAAGCAATATATTTTGCATATTGCAGATTAACTCCCTCAGTACGGTGACGCCATTTTATAGTCTATTCTTCCTATGTCCAGGTGAATTTACTCAACTTAGGAGAGAAATCGAGTACTGAAGAAGTTAATGAAGGCTATTGGTAATTTAATCTCTGCAGGTCGAAGTCTATTGTAATATAAATAAATCGACTTGGAATAAAAAGAATATGTAAAAAAAAAAAAAGAGTAAAATGTAAGGCACGTCAATGGATGGAAGGGGTTCACACTTTCTTATATGTTACTGATGTTATTTTACTAATCGACTTTTTTTTTTTTTTTTCATCAGACGAGGATGCTGAGGTGCACGGTGTAGACTAAATTGCTAAAGAAGAGGTTACAAAATCTCCAAAAGCAGCTTATAATAAGAAGTTTAGGATCAGATTTCGTATTTTAAGTAAGAAATTAAGGTGTTTTTGGACGAAGAGACGCTGGCATAGTATACTCTTTTCTTTCCTCGTCTTTCCTGTAAATAACAAAGCTTCGTTACGACAAGGAATTGAATGCATATGTCGGTTTGTGCCTACGGATCCCGGTTAAGACTCCTGTGACTCGCTGTCAGCTGAATAAAATCGTCAGCCGTTAACGGGCAGTGAATAATAGTCGTTCCATCCATGAGAGGGTTTGTAGTTGGCTTAATTACCGTACTCCTTTATCTCATTACCTACCTATCTGACGCCTTAATTATTTATCTATCTATCTATATGTGTCTCTCCATCTGTCTGTCTATGTATCTATATCTACCTATCTATTTGTTTGTCTATATATCTATGTGTCAGTTTATCTGCTTCATATTAGGAGTGGCTTTCGACTAGAGGACTGTTTTCTAAGTGGCTTTGGAGGTTTCTTAGCACCATTTTCTTATTGGTTTATTCTGATTGTTACAAATAAAAATCCTCTTGTAGCTACCGTACTGTAATGATGCAAACTGTGTCAATATTAAAGTGATACAAGTAGCACAGAATAGAAGGTTAAGGTGTAATATACAAATTAAATCACAAAGGAGGAGGTGCCACAAAGCTTTCTTAGCCGTTTAGAATACGGACTATATTGTTCCTCCTAAGTAAAGACCTCCTCTTCCCGGGACACATCATCATCATCATCACCACAACACACCACATCCCGTACCGGTAAATATTTTCCCCTTCTTGTCTCCACCATAAATTGGTTTGGGTTGCACGATGACGTAGAGAAATGCATTTTTTCCTCGTGGTCATCTTGGCTGAATTCCGAGACTGTAATGATTTTAATCTTTGTCTCATTCCATCCTAGTATATATATTTTTCACATTTTAACTCAGCTTCAGGAGCCTACAATAGTAACTGAAAATAGTAAGTAGGCAGTGAACGCTATGTGTTTCTGTAAAGTATTACCTTCCTCTCGTGGTAGCAAATAAGTATATACCGGTATATACTGTAATGTGAAACAGGGACAGGATTCTCGAATATATTTCCATGTTATAACTTCGGTTACCTTATACATGAAACACTAGACACATGGGACTCTGCATTTTCCTTTCCTTGTTTTTCATACATATACTAATTTTTTTTTTTTTTTTAAAGGAGGACTGAGAGACATGTATGGATTCTATACTTTCCTTTCCTTGCCCTTCCAGGGAAATGCCGGTAAACGCACAATTTCAACTCGGTACGGTCGTAAGTGTGACCTCAGGATCATAGGTAGTATTTCAAAATGAAGTGGCCAAACATGATTATGGGAGGTCCGCGGGCATTACCTAAGAAACTTAGGGTGGGCAGGCAAATTTCAGAGGTGGCCAGTCCCTATCCGGCCCCCACTCCTCTCTGGCTACGCAGCTGGAGGGAAGACGTAGCGTAGTTAAACGAGCACTTGGTAGGGGTGACACTGGAGGCCAAGGGAAGTATTCAGTAACGGGCAAGTGTCAGAGGTCGCGGTCACGGAGTCCCCCCCCCCCTCCCGGTACACACTGCCATCACACCGCCACACCACATTACCATACTCCTACCTTGAGCTGACTTTTGGGCACCACGCCGGTCTTCTGGTTATCGAGGGCGTCGAAGGCGAACCAGAGGCTGTTAGCGACCAGCTGGCCCAGGGTCGCCATGACGGGCCGCCGGGGACGAGTGTGAACCCCACCAGGCCGACCCAGCCCACCTTGTGCCAGATGCTACTCCGAGTTAATACAGTTGTTTTATTTCGTTCTCCACGAGGCTAATAAACCCCACGGGACGCCCCAGAGGAAACTAAAACCCACTGTCTGTCACTGGGCAAGGCGCGGGTGAGGTACGTCAGGGCGGGAGGCTGAGTAGGGGTAAAAAGTTTGAGCCCCGCTAGGCAGACC
>NC_136976.1:75163287-75228287 GCF_032717465.1 Coenobita brevimanus
CCCAGAGTGTTGAAATAAATAGTAAATAAAGACTCTAGATTGAAAAAAAAAAGTACAATTAATTCACAGTCGTATTCGGAAGTATAGTGTCCTGTGGCGGTTAAGGCCCTGAGACATGGGAAGATTGTGTGCTTTCCATTCCTTGTTTATCTTACAGAAACAAGCCTTGTTTTATTATCAGTATTGTAGCTAATATTTGTTTCTGCAGGAGGAACCAGATATGTGGAATGACTTGCATCGGCTATTTTTCTACTCCTTCCTGCAGAAACGCATCGTAGTCATCGTCAGTTCTCAGTCGTAGGACGGTAGTAGCTAACAGTAGAAGCAATGCTGGGTTTATCTGAACGCGAAACTAGTGAAATGCAGACCGAAGTTGCCCTTCTGCAGTTCATCACTTCTTCTTTCGGGGGATTGGGAAGTAGTCGAGGAATGTTTGTATAACCTGGTACTTGTACTGCTACCTGAAGGCGTCCCTCTCCAGCAATATTTCCCAGTCATATTTAAGGTTTATCCTTGTGGGATGAGACAGAGAGAGATAGAGGTATCACTATCTTTCTCTTTCCTTGCCCTTCCAGAAAATAACTAAGACAATCATATTTATACAAGGGAACTGACTATAAATTTGGTTGTGTATAGGCCTATAGGTTCAAACTTATAAACCTGGGATTATACCCTCTTAACTCTAACTTAGCCTAAAATTTGCCATGTCTCCATCTTGAATGTTGACGTGTAGCAATAGATTAGCATTAGAATGTGATGCTAGCAATGGAGAGACATAAAAGAAAGATGTAGAGCTGAAGCAGTGTCCTTTTTTGCCACTGAAATACGTTAAATAAGCAGCAGAAGGAAGAAAATTTGGGCCAGTTTATGACGAAAGAACCGTAATTACTTTCCGTAACTGAGATTTTATTTATTTATTTATTGAAAAAAAAAAATAGACATAGGAAGATTTTGCATTTTCCTTCTCCTGTCCGTCCCACAATGGCAGATTTTAGATTTTACTGGAGCTTCGAACAATTGGGAACAGTTTTGAAGGGGACAGCTGTGGGGGTGTGTGTGTTTATGAGGATGTGTGGGTATGAGTGTGTAAGCTGTGAGAGTGTCTGGGCATGAGTGTGTGTGTGTGTGTGTGTGTGAGGGGACAGCTGTGTAGGTGTGTGGGGGACAGCTGTGAGGTGAGAGGTCAGTGCTCACCTGTTTAATATGAGTGTCACGCCTCAGAACACCTCACCTTTCTCTTCCCCCCCCCCCCGGTGTGTGTGTGTGTGTGTGTGTGTGTGTGTGTGTGTGTGTGTGTGTGTGTGTGTGTGTGTGTCAGTCTGTCTGTCCGTCTGTCTTGTTCATAACAGAACGTAAATGTGAAAAATACAAGCATCAATATATACACAAGCTACTGAAACAGGGATGCTGACAGAGTTGTATATCTGAGAGATGATAAATTTTTGGTATCATCCACCCTGTACATGGGAAATAGGCTTGGGAAGATGTTGATGATGATGATGATGGCGGTGGTAGGCTAATAGAGTTAATAATGATTATGTTGTAGACAGTTAATCATTTACATGTTGATAGGCTATCTATAATGATGATGATGATGATGATGAGAGCAATGTTAGTAAAAGCAGCCCTTCTGTGGTATGGAAGAAAGTGGAGCAGCATGTTGGTGAGAGAGAGAAGGAAATTGATCCTAAGCAGCCAGTTTGTTTTCATTTGACGGAACTGGTCTACCCCAAACCTTAAATACTAAGTGGCAGTTGTATGAAATTTGATGAGTCTTAGTTATAAAAGAGGAATGAAGGTTCTGGGTTACTAGCCAAATCGACCCTCCAATATGATATACTTAACATCAGCGGAGCTTAAAGGGGTCAGAGATCCATGGTAGGTTAGAATAAATGGACAATAATTCCGCTGTCTCATCTTCTTGGTTACTAGTCAAGTCTACCGTCTAATCTGACTATACCTGACTATCAGCTGAGCTGAAAGAGGTTAGGGTGTAGGCATTACCGTATAGGCACTAGTATATACCGGTATCTCATATCACAATGAGCAGTATGTAGTGTCTGCTGGAGACATACACAGCTTCTCACTGGGCATGTCAATCCACATGATGTATATCCACACTTCTGTTGTAACAGACCATCAAAAATGTCTGAACACAAGATGTACCGGGTATCTCAAACAATCTCTTTGTTGTCCGGACTATTCAAGAATTTCATGATATCAGCTGGTTAACCAGACTGAACCAGTTACCTGACATCATGGGAACTAACCATGGAAATCTACCAGACACAACATCAACCGAGCAGTATATATGCTCAGATTTCGTAGAGCATAGAGACAGAGAACCCGAGAGTACGTTCGAGGGCAGAAGGCAGGAGATAGGGTCAGCCAAGGCCCATAAAACCCTCGGCTACGTTCGTCCATATTGGCGGCAGCGGTGAAGGGGTTAAGAAGCAATATGCAAAATATATATCTTAGGAAGAGGTGTTACGAAACCTCCGAAGCGAATGAAAATACGAGCTAAAAACTTGAGAGCAAACCGTGGTGTCATCGGGCAGTGAGATGCTGGCCCAAATATAGCCAACGCTCAGATTAAGTCAGGTCTTAGTTTGGTGCTGATGCTGGAGGTGGTGATGGCTGTGGTGATGGTGATGATGGTGGTATTGTGTAGGTTGTGGTGGTGGGAATGGGGGATGTTGATGATGGTGTGGTGTGGTGTGGTATGATGGTGGTGGTGGTGGTGTGGTGTTTTATAGTGATGCTGGTGGTGGTGGTGGTGTGCTGGTGTATGATGGTGATGATGATGGTGGTGGTGGTGGTGGTGGTGTGGTGTTGTATGGTGGTGGTGTTGTATGGTGGTGGTGTTGTATGGTGGTGGTGGTGTGGTGTTGTATGGTGAAGGTGGTGGTGGTGATGGTGTAGTGTTGTATGGTGGTGGTGGTGTGGTGTACAGTAGTTTCTGGTGCTGGTGTGATGTGATGTGGTGTGGTGTAGTGTAGTCTTTGATGGTGGTGATGGTGTGTTGTGGTGCGGTATGGTGTCAGTGGCAGCCTAATGGCTATGTGGTGTGGTGTATTTGGTGGTGGTGGTAGTGGTGTCGTGATGATATAATTATATTCGTTGTAGTGGTAGTGGAGAGAAACCTAGCAGTGACGGGGTTAATGTAGTGGGGGCTAAATCAAACTCCACCAGCCCGAAAAGTCTCTTCTAAGCTAAATCGCCAGGAGGCAGCATAAACAAAATAACAGGTATACCATTCTTTACCCAGAGAGTATAATGCCGTCTTTTATATTTTCTTGCCACCATGAGACAATTTAATTCTGCTTATGGGGAATCTGTCGTTGTAAGCTTTACCATTGACGGGTTAAATCATTTTGCGTGAGCATAGGTAAAATGACAGGTCGTCCCACGAAGTTTGAGGGTGAAAAAAGAACTCTTGTACTTACGTAAGGCTGATGCGGTGAAAGGCCACTTGAGCGTAACTCCTTCCATCGGACGACGTATTTCGTAATTTTGCTATGCAGTAGTATTATAATTAGTACCTAGTAGTAGTAGTAGTAGTAGTAGTTGCAATTCTGGGTTCATCTGAATATTAACTCACTGGACTGCAGGCTGAAACAGCCCACCACTCTCCTTTTGGGGGTAGAGAGGGAGTTGAGGGACCTTTGTACAACCAGGCAGTGGAGCCGCCCAGTCATATCGGTGCCACCACGTGAAAGCTCCCTTTCCAACACCACGCTATCTCCCTACGACTATATTCAACTTAGAAATTTCGAACTGAAGGGGTTGGATATAGTCTTTATTAACTTAGTCTCAACTCCAGTGCTCTCTTAAACTTTATAAAATCTGGTGGTAGTGGGATGGAATGCTTCACTGTAATCAAGTGGCCAGTATGATCGACAGACGGGAGCGAATATAAAACATTTAAGATTTCTTACGTCCTGAATGGGAAAGAAACACGAAGTCACAGAGAGATTTATTTCATTAGTTAGTGGGAATTACACATTATCAGTAAAGCCATGATAAAGTTGGTTATAGATACAGCGACCATTGTAGGCGACTCAGTTATACCCACCAGGATTCGATCCCAGGCCTGTCATGAGAGACAAGGGTCTGTCCTCCATACCAGCATTGCCTGCTATTTGAACTTGGAAGATCAGGGCTTGATTCCTAGGAGGTATGACCGAGGGTCGTATTCTAGGTGGCATAGGAAACTTCGCAGCACATCTTCTTTGTCGATTTATTTTGCATATTATACCCAGATATCCCTTATATGTTATTTATCCTATGTCGTTTTAATGTCGACTTAGTTTGTATCAACATCAGAGATGATACTGAGGTGTTATGTGCAGAGAAATGGCTTAGGGAGAAATGCACAAAATCTCCAAAGCCACATAGAATTCGACCTTGAGATAGTTTTCCTCGTTGACCAGTGCAGGGTCTTTGGTGAGGATATATAAAGAGGGTGCAGGGTCTCTCCTCACAATGTCACTCCACCTTCTTAGGGAGTCACATATGGTTTCTGCTCCACACAATGTCCGTGATACTTACAGGTATAGAGTGTATGGCAGACTTTTAGCACCAGCGCTAAAAGACACATAGGCTGATATACAAGTACAAGCGTAACATGTCAGACATCTCAGATACAAAAATTATACAGTTCCTCTCAGCGGAGGTTTCTTATCAAGTCTCAAGATTATATATATACACGAGTACGTGTCGCCTGAACAAACTCCAGGTTAGGGCAAAACTTAACCTACTGGTGCAAGTGTGCGGGATGGCGGTGTGAGTCAGGGATGAAATACTATGTCCGTGAGAGTGTAACATCCAGGAATCGAACCCAAACCCACCAGGTGACAGGCCTGTATATGTATCTGTATTTTTTATCAATCCATGTTAGGTGCACTGCACGGATTGAACTACCTCCTGCAAGGGCGAGTGATAGCCAGAAGTAACCCTTCCCTGTGCGGGTGAAGTACGAATGAGGAGGGGATATCTGTAGGTAAAGTGCTGCATGTAAAAGCTGAAGTTTTGCGATGGCCATTTTTATGTGTGGTAGAGCTTTAAAATTTCACACTCGGACCAACTGTGATATGACTGACGGACTACCAACCTTCACCACCTCTACCTCCACCACCTCTACCTCCACCACCATCACACACACCACATGTGACGAGCACCGCTACAACCATATATAGTCAGTGACCCAAGAGAGAAAAGGATACTCTTCTTCACTGTATGACTGGGATTGCTCTGGTCTCACCTGCATTGTGAGTCTCCGCTATAGAGGTCCCCAAGTTTGAGGATGAAGCTCCTCCTCTCTCTCGGCCCAGGAGTTAAACAAAGCAAGAAAACAAATTTGATGTGAGCTTCATAAAAATACATATTTGGCAGTCAGGGATGGGGAAGCTGATCATTACGTCTTGCTTACAGAGTCTTCGTCAGAGCCATTCATGTCACATTTACTGGGCAAAATGTGAATGAATGAATGGAAGCATAATCATTTAATGTCTCTTGGCAGAGACACGACATTCGTTGAAGTCTACGGAGTAACATAATTCGGCTCCTTGGCGGCACGTGCCTTTATTTTTACACTTCTTTAATGTACAGTTTTTAATTTGTTTTAGAGATTAACCTGACTGAAATGCTTAATTATCACATTATAAAAACTGAGAGTTAGATGCTATCCATATACACACTTTTGGCAGCAAGAGTAGTGATGTTCGATAAGTCATTCTCCAGCATAAACATAAATGCAACAAAAGATCCTCGATCTCTTCTGCAGCGAGGGTGAGGACAGACAAGAGGAAGCAGCTGTTGCTCTGCTCCCGGCCACAATATTTACAGTGGATAAAGTTTTCATCTTCTCACTTAAATACAAACTGGTGTGAACATGAAGTGACAACGGGGGGATTCTTCAAGTTCATCTCTAAAGACACGTGAGAAGAGACCAAAGAGATGAAGTTCTGTAACAGTTTAAGGCAACAGGTGATTTAAATTGATCACTAAACTGGCATGAAGAGGAAGCACGAGCAATATCGATAAGGATTAGACAGTCAGTATGTGATCTCACAGGAGGGTTGAAAATACGAAAAAAAAAAAAAAAAAAAAAAACGTAAACTTTGCATATCTCACAACAAGTGAGAGTACAAGAGTATTAAAGCTATTACACATACATCAACTGAGGTAAACAGATGTGGAAGAGTTCAAGAAGGTACTATGACTGTAGAAAATTTATCAGCAGGAGTACAACGAGAGTAGAAAACTATTCAAAAGTAGCTCAGTTGAAAAATTAGAGTATCTGTTATATTTAGATTCATCAAAAGTAAACAGAAGTGAGCTTTGTAGAGGCAGTACAGAAGTGGGAAATTATCATAATTTGGTTACAGTATCTCAGGCTTAATGGAATATAAGAAAGCATTAGAAAATCTATCTTTCAAGTGTGGAAGTGCTAGAAATTGTCAGTAAATGTACTTTAAGAAGGTAATATTGCTCGAAAAGGTGTGAATATTCATATCTCGAGGACTGAAAATAATAGTATTTTTAATATATAACTATATTTCAAGAGGCTTAAAAATACCATAGACTTATTCGGTAACCAGCAGAATTACAGTTGGGGACAAAAGTTTGCATGCTATTTCACCTCTGCTATCTCTCACTTTTCTCTGCTGGCTAAAAATCCTAAGGTGAGAAAGGCTTAGTGTATTTCTTTTACCATAGATGAATTTCTTTAATATGATGCATCAGAGAGTAAAGTAAAAGACATATGATGCATTAGAGAGTAAAGTGACAGACATGTCCTATGTGTGAACTAGACGTATACTTGAACAGGTGAACTTTTGTCCCTAACTGTACGACACAAACAGCTGGATGGGGAAGCAAGATGGCTGCCCCTGGTGTTCACTCGATACACAAATGGCTAGAGGAGGAGCAAAATGGTTGCCCCTGGTGTTCACACGATACACAAATTGCTAGATGGAGGAGCAAAATGGCTGCTCCTGGTATTCACATGATGACGCATGCGCCGCCGCAGCAGAGGGGCAGACAAATTGGGACCATGGTCATGCCGCCCTTAGACTCCGAGTGTGAGGAAGATTCCTTGTATCCGGCGGAGCGCTCGGCCCGCCATTTGGCCCTTCCGCGTCGCCCGCCCTCCTTCAGGGTCATGGTCTGCGGAGAGGGAAATGATGATAGTGAAGAGAAGAAGAAGAAAAAAAGAAGAAACACTGAAATATTCCGCATAAAATAACTGCACTGCTTACTCTAACTTGGTCTAGAACTGCCAGGTCTTCATCTTGAATGCTGAATTGTAGCAATAGAGAGACACTAGAAAATATGATGCTAGTCACAAAGAAGTGCTATGGAAACTATAGAAAGCCACATCTTTGTCTTTGGCACTGAGCTACATGAAGTCTATCCTTTTATCATCCATTCCTTTTTTTTTTTTTTTTTAAATTTCCATGTGAGAAACATAGTGGCCTGGGGTTAGGCTATTCAGTCCCAGCATTTATGTGAGGATGACCAGCCTCACCAAATCCAGAGTGGCATTATATGAGCAGTAAACTCCAATCATCCGTTTGATGTAAACCTTCACGGGCTTTATTCGGTTGCCTGTGATGACAGTAGAGGGAGAGGGTTGATTAACGTACATAGTTTCATTGTAGACAAGGAGCTCAGCCTAGCTCTCGTCATTATGTAAGCATTAAAGCTAGTTCTAAAAATATCACAAAATAGTGTTCCTCAGGAAAGTAGTAGAGGGAGAGGGCTAACTTACGTGCATTGTCTCATGGAAGAGCTCATGTCCGGGCGGGTAGTAGACAGGGGGCCCTGCCTTGTTCTTGGTAGGTTCCCTTTTGGGCTCCGCTTCAGCCTTCGCACTGGCTTTCGCGTCCGCCTCCGCCCGTACGGACACCTAAGGGAGTGGGAGTGGGGGTAAATTTTTCTGTATTTTATATTTTCTTTAACTCTTAAAATCACGTTACGTGTTTCATTAGTTTATTCTTGCTACCTCGAGACTATTTGATTAAGCTTTTGGAAGACCTCTTGTAGCAGCCATTAGTACGGTAGTAGTAGTAATAGTACTAATAGTAGTAGTTGCAAAAAGCTCATATGAATATGAATCCGGTGGACTGCAGGTCAAAAATGCCCTCCTGCAGTCCACCATCCTCTTGTGGTTGGATAGAGAGGGAGTTAGGGACGCTTGCATAACCAGGCTGCAGAGCCGACCGGCTATGTTGTTGCCACCACGAGGTGTCCCTCTCCTGCACAGGGAGACCTCTTGAATTCAGTGAGGATAAATGAAGACGAGATATAACCTTTCCAGTTGGACAAATCTTTCCACTGCTGAATACAAATGTACATTCAGAGAGACGACTATCCTCCCAGTTCCGTCTGAAGAAAATTTACAACTAGTGAAGTACAATAAAAACCGTATCTCTACCGGTGCATGTTTCAGATGGTTCGATTTTTCCGCTTGTGCATTCGTCAACTCTGGGAAGAATCTTGTACTTCTATGATTTGAAAAATGTGTCGTCGGTCTCAAGAGGTTCAAGTTTAGAGGAAGAAAATGGACATGAATGAATGACAGAAAAATAACTGATAGAATGGCTAATATCATTATCCTCGTCCTCCTTTTTTCATCGTCTTCAAACTAAGGAGAAGAAAACAGAAACGGTGTTCTAAAAATGCAGTGGATAAAATTTTTATCATCGTCATCAGTAGCAGCAGCATGGAGGAGAGGTAGTAGTAGAATGGATATGTACAGTAGGATGTGGAGATTGGCCTGGGAGGAAGGCAAAGTCCTGAAGGATTGGTAGTCAAGCATAATTATTCCCCTGTACAAAGAAAAAGGAGAAAAAGAAGTGTGTGGTAATCATAGAGGCATTTGTCTTCTTAGTGTAATAGATAAATTATATGGCATGATACTTACTGACAGAGTTAGGGAAATGACAGAGGAATTAGTTGGAGAGGATCAGGGAGGTTTTAGGAAGGGAAGAGGTTGTGGAGATCAGGTATTCTTTCTGAGGTCTTTAGTGGAAAAGTTTCTAGAGAAGGGAAAGAAGTTGACTGCGGCTTTCATGGATTTGGAGAAATCATACGACAGGGTGGATATACAAGGAATGTGGAAAGTGTTAAGAATATATGGAGTAAAGAGTATGTATGAGAGTGCCAAGGCTGCAGTGCGTGTGGATAATGAACTGAATGAATTTTTTAAATCTGAATATTGGATTGAAACAGGGATGTGTCATGTCCCCATGGTTGTTCAGTCTGTATATGGATGGGGTTATAAAAGAGATACAAGGTAAGGTAGTGGATGTTGGAGCGGCCCTGGTGAGAAAGGGCAGTGTTTGGAAACTCCCTGTGCTGTTGTTTGCAGATGATACTGTATTGTTAAGTGAAGACGAAGGAGAACTGCAAGGCTCGGCGAATGAGTTTGATAGTGTAAGAAACGGAATCTAAAGGTGAATGTAAGCAAGCTTAAAATTAGGGTCTTCGAGAGAAATGAAGCCACTGAATGTACAATGAGGTTGAATAAGGAGGAAATGTAGAATGAGGGTGCTTCTGAGTACAGTACAGTACTTGGGTAGTGTGATGAGCAAGGATGGAAATTTAGAGGGTGAAGTGCTTGAAAGGGTACAACAGGGAAGAAAGGCTGTCAGTTCTTTGAAAGCAGCTATAAGGAACAGGGAAGTGAGCGTGGAAGTAAAAAAGTCTCTGCATGACAATACTGATACCAATCCTAACGTATAGAAGTGAAGCTTGGACCATGTTGGAAGGACACAAGTCAAGAGTGAGAGCACTGGAAATGAGTTATTTGAGAGGAGCATGTGTAGTTATGTGGAGAGACAGACTGGCAAATGAAGAAATGAAGGAGCGTTGTGGTGTGATTATGGGTGTGATAGAAAGCATTAGAAGAAATACATTAAGGTGGTTTGACCTTGTGGAGAGGATGGAGAGCGAGAGGCTAACGAGGAGAGCGTATGCGAGTGAGGTGGAGGGGAGGGGAGAGGGAGGGGGAGGCCGAGGATGAGATGGAGGGATTGAGTGGAGAGGTATATGAGAGAGCGGAGTGTGAGCTTGGAGCAAGGCAGTGAAATGGCATTGGACAGGGCGACGTGGAGGCGATTTGTTTGTCGCCACCCCTTGCGGGATTGGGGCGTCTGGCATGGATAGATAGATGAATCATCATCATAAGAGAAACAAGTAAAAAAGACGATTATTGAACAGGAAGTGATCGAGTAACTGTCATCATCATTGTCCGTTCTCCATCATCATCATCATCAATCATCACCATCATCGTCATCATACCCATGTTTACATGAGGAGAGATCTCTGCAATGCTCTCTGATTTCTTTAGAGACATGACTCAGAAGAAGTAAAGAAGGCCCAGGCACAATCCTCCAAATGTCAGACAATCCCAATTCCCAACCCTCAAAAAAAGAATAAAAGCAAAAGAAGAAAGAGAACACACACACACACACACACACACACACACACACACACACACACACACACACACACACACACACACACACACACACACACACACACACACACACACTGTACGAACTTACCTGACTGTCCACGTCGGCATGAAAAAAGTGACAAAAATTAGTGGAAGTATTGCGGTACTGTTGAATCCTGTATTACCCCTGGTTGGTGTAGGGGACTGAGGCTAGGCTGCTGTTGTCCATAGCATGTAAAAATGTGATTGATCTACGACCTCAGTGTATTACATATTATGATCGTTATTGACATTTTTCTGGCACAGCACTGTGTAATCTGAATTGACTTTTGTAGCCTACTTATAATAAAATTTTGTGTGTGTGTGTGTGTGTGTGTGTGTGTGTGTGTGTGTGTGTGTGTGTGTGTGTGTGTGTGTGTGTGTGTGTGTGTGTGTGTGTGTGTGTGTGTGTGTGTGTGTGTGTGTGTGTGTGTGTGTGTGTGTGTGTGTGTGTGTGTGTGTGTGTGTGTGTGTGTGTGTGTGTGTGTGTGTGTGTGTGTGTGTGTGTGTGTGTGTGTGTGTGTGTGTGTGTGTGTGTGTGTGTGTGTGTGTGTGTGTGTGTGTGTGTGTGTGTGTGTGTGTGTGTGTGTGTGTGTGTGTGTGTGTGTGTGTGTGTGTGTGTGTGTGTGTGTGTGTGTGTGTGTGTGTGTGTGTGTGTGTGTGTGTGTGTGTGTGTGTGTGTGTGTGTGTGTGTGTGTGTGTGTGTGTGTGTGTGTGTGTGTGTGTGTGTGTGTGTGTGTGTGTGTGTGTGTGTGTGTGTGTGTGTGTGTGTGTGTGTGTGTGTGTGTGTGTGTGTGTGTGTGTGTGTGTGTGTGTGTGTGTGTGTGTGTGTGTGTGTGTGTGTGTGTGTGTGTGTGTGTGTGTGTGTGTGTGTGTGTGTGTGTGTGTGTGTGTGTGTGTGTGTGTGTGTGTGTGTGTGTGTGTGTGTGTGTGTGTGTGTGTGTGTGTGTGTGTGTGTGTGTGTGTGTGTGTGTGTGTGTGTGTGTGTGTGTGTGTGTGTGTGTGTGTGTGTGTGTGTGTGTGTGTGTGTGTGTGTGTGTGTGTGTGTGTGTGTGTGTGTGTGTGTGTGTGTGTGTGTGTGTGTGTGTGTGTGTGTGTGTGTGTGTGTGTGTGTGTGTGTGTGTGTGTGTGTGTGTGTGTGTGTGTGTGTGTGTGTGTGTGTGTGTGTGTGTGTGTGTGTGTGTGTGTGTGTGTGTGTGTGTGTGTGTGTACCAAAGACCTACCTGGTTCTGAGGCAGGAGAGGCTCGTGGTCCGCTGGGTCACGTCGCTTGGGATGGCGGCCTGGAGGACCTCCGTGGGGACCCCCATCCTGGGAAAGGAGAGAGAGAGAGAGAGAGAATTAATGGTGAGACAAAATCAGGGTGGGGGAGGAATGTCGTGGGGTCATTTGAAGATGATGAAGTCGTAGACTGAGAATTAAACTGAAGGATAAGGTGAGGGAGTACCGTATATGAGGAGGGAGTGCGCGGGAAGAAAGATGTAGAAGTGGGACACAGTGAGGATGGTGAATCGTGGTGGTGGTATTAACAAAGTGAGGAGCCATACAAAAAAAAAGATGGAGGGATAATATGAAGGAGGGTGGTTTGTCATGGGAAGGGTCGTTGCTTCAGGGGAATACAATTACCAGGAGTTACCTTCTAAATGTTTAAAGAAAAGCATTATCAGGCACTAGTAAAACTAGCTCCAGATTTACATTTTGTTGATCACTTATCTAACTTTGTCCGGTTGACTTTTTTTTCCCTTGAATTAAAAGGCGGAATTGGCTACATCAAACTGTATCTCACTCACTTTGCGTGGACACTTTAACTGAATGGGTCATCTTGCTTCTTGGCTGAGTTGAGTGCAGACTAAGATAAAGCTATACTAATGTTTATCCATCTAGGTTATACACGTTAATAATGGATGCAATACAATGTTTGGCATGACACTTGTTGTAATAAGATAGCAGCGTCTTTCTCTACATCATACAGCGTTGTGGTAAATTTACATTCAGTATTTTCATGTCACTATATTTTATAATGGACTATCATGCCAGCAACTGGTAACTATAGCTAACGTATAATCCGGTCCTCTACAGCTAGATATATCAACAGTCACTCTCAATCGTAGCTTTACAGAAATATATTACACATCTCTAGCAGACAGTAGCACGCGGTGAGCTACGTGTTTCACTGAGGTTGGCTATGGTGTGGTGTGCTGTGGATTAGTAGTGTCTGTTATAAGCATATGGTCAGGTGTAATTACAGTAGCCATTGTTTATATACTGTACAGTAGCTCTGAGTTAAGGTGTGCGTGACAGAGACGAGACAGTGTGAGTGTGAACAACATTGGCTTCGTTACCTCATAGACCCGTGGAATAGGGGAATGTTTTCGTAAGATCATATCTTTCTCAGATCTTGCAATGTAACGCTGCAAAGTGGAAAATGTGAGTTATTGGGGGTGAGGCAATTGTATCTTGCAATGTATTGCTGCAAATTAGAAAATGTAAAATGGGGTTAATGGAAGTGAGGCAATTGTATCTTGCAATGGAATGCTGCAAAGTGGAAATTATATAATGTGGGTTACTGGAGGTAAGATAATTGCAGGGTTGCACAAATGTTGTCAAGAGGTTGGCAGTGAGTGAGGTCCATATCCTCGTGAGCCTAGGATGCTTTCTATCACCTCTTCCTATTCGATTTATTCTAGTATTTTAGCGATTTATCTTGGTATATATTCTCTTTAATGTTATATACTGTATATATTTTGATACCCATGTAGACTGCATAGATAACGTACAAGAGAGTATTAAGGAGTCGTATGCAGATAGAAGGTGGTAAAGAAGAAAGTCTCCTAAGTTGACGGGAATACGTGGCTAAGTTTATAATGTAAGTGAAGTCCCGGCTTACCTCGGAGTCTGAGAAGGACGTCATAAGGTCATCCACACGGCGGGGGATCTTGCCGTTGTCAGGAGTCTTGATGGGTGAAGTGTTTGGGAAGGGCAGTGGCTCATCCTTGTGCCGCCTTACTCGCTCCAGAGAGTCTGAGTGTGAAGTCCGGTTGATATGGGTGGTGTGGTAGGTGACGTGGTGGTGCGAGTTGGGGATGGGAGGCTCTGGGGAGACAGAGCGGCCACGGCTGGAGTATGGTGTGGAGGTGACGGGTGGCACGTCATTCCCATCGGGTGCCCCGGGATAGCCTTCATGGATGGTGCGGGTGGTGGTGGTCTTGTTGATGGTGATGTTTATGGAACCCTTGGGTCCCCCAGGTTGGCCAGGCTCGGTGTCTGGGCTTCCGGGACTGTGGGGGCGGGCAGGCACACCGGGTGCACCGGGCTTGCGGGGATAGCTGGAGTCATCAGGACTGTCTGGGTCATCATGGGGGCGGGAGCCACCGGTTGTTGTCTCGTTGCGTGTGGTTTTGGTGGAGCGAGAATAGGAGGAGTGGACATTGTAGTTGACTGTGGGTGGCTGGCCAGGCTGAACGGGCTGGCTGGGATGGTTGGAGCGGGAATGGTGGCAGGGGTGACCAGGGTGGCAGGGATGGCCGGGATGGTGCTGGTTGCACTCGGTGGTGGTGTGGGTGTGGTGGCACACCTGTGTGTGGGAATGGCTACCTGGGGGAGCCTGTACAGCTGGGGTGGTAGAGGACAGTGTGGCACCAGGTGGCAGAGTGCCGCCAGGGGGCAGAGGGGCACCGTCTGGTGGCTGCTGGCCAGGCTGGATGGTGTAGTGGTAGGAGTAGTGGTAGATGATGGGTTGTCCTTGCAGTTGTGATGACGGTGTGGGTGAAGGAGCCCCCTCGCTGGGTGGCACTGACTGGGGTCCCGGCACGTTGACGTAGTTGAGTGGCGGCAGCGGCTGCACTCCGCTGCTGCTCTGCTGCCCAGTGTAGGAGTAGATGTAGGCCACGCCAGGCTCCCGTGGGGACAGCTGCGGGGGTGTTGGCATGGGAATTGGTTCCTTCCATGACTGACTGCCTGGAGAAATCTGGAACAGCACACTTTGATCAATACCCAGCCTTAGTGATCAGTGTATTTGCACTACACTGCACACCAAGATCTGCATCACTGGAATGAATAGTGTGTCAGCACTACACTATGCACCATGATCAATAACACACCTGTCAGCAGAAAATGGCTGGTACATGGCCACTGCAGCCCTGATCTGCAGCATTAGGTCACTCCTGCAACTATACTGTGATTCCACCATCGCATTATGTCTAGGCTGAGGCTTTTTTAAGTATGGTAACTAATGTACAAGAACTTGTAAGAAATTCATACTCACTCAGTTATCAAGCGTGAAGCTAAGGCCACTACAGGTGGCATGAAGTCACCAGTTGACTAACAAGTAACAGTGAACTAGTTGAGTAGTAGAAAATATCACTAAAGCAGTGTTAAAACTGATATGAGAACGCCGAAAAGCATGCAACAGCTGACTGAGATAAGACAGTAACAGTCAAAGCAAGAAGTAGCAGTGTTGAGGTACAGGTGGAGTTTGTGAGTCTAGAAACAGAGGGAATGAGAGACAGGGTGTGGGTAGGGCGCCATGCTGAGACAGCTGACGTTGGCGTGAGCGGCCCGGCAACACAGTGGGACCTGGCCTCCGCTGGCACTCACGTTGGGAGGGACACCATAGCCAGGCCAGACCACGGCACATTGCAGCTGCGGCAGTCGGGGCGAGACCGGCCCACGCTGCAACAAGACAGTCGACGCCGGCTGTACTCTGCGACCATAGGCACCCCGGCTCACCCCACCACCACATCCCTCACCAGATATTATTGTTAACATTGCCTGCGGTCACCACATCTCGCCACACTGCGCCACCTTCACTACTAACGTATTAATGCCATCTCACACCAGACACTAAGTAAACCAAGCTGCATGTGTGTGCTACGTGTCTTCGTACGACAATTGAGCTTTTTCTGTGTAGTAATCCAAAGCAGAATCTATGCTACATATGCCACATAGCGTAGTTTCTGTTGTTAATTACCTTACTGAATTAGTTCAATTGAAATTCAGAGAAACATAGCATACATTCATAGCGTGGCTCACGTAGCTCTTGGTATGAGACAGCCTCTGCTCACTAGCCAAGGCAGCAGTTAATTTGGACGACGTGATACAGTCAGCTGGTCATTCGAAACAACTACTAGTCATAACGCGTTACTTGAATTATTCTGAGTAAAAGTTAATAATTGTAAACATAATGCATTCCATCTTAGATGACTGACTATGTTAATGAACGCCAGTAATGTCCACATATTTTTTGTCAGAAATAATGACTCCTGACAGTAAGATATCAGTAAGCCCAGCAGAGTTGCTCGTCCACAGTCTGACTACATCTGGTTAGTGGGTTTTGGAGCACTGAGGTCGCCTGTCTGATGTAGTTCGAAGCCAAGGGTAAGAGCACAATACAGGGTGACACATAGGCAATATTCCCAATGATATTCAGTGTGTTGCGAGGACAGCCTGCCACGTTGCTGATACCCAATTGTTATATTGTTAGCTTTAGCCTGTGCTCCGAGGACAACCAGCAACGTTGCTAATGCCCATATGCTGTGAAATTTAGCCTGTGTTGTGAGGACAGTGAGCCATGTTATTAATATCTTCGTCTCATGTTAATTAGATTGTGTTGCCTGACGACTGGCCACGTTAGTGTGGCCCATTTTTTGGCTTCTTATATAACTCTCTTAATTTGCTTCTATCACTGTTTGTTTTGATTGTTTGCTTGATTCATGGCACAAACTATCAAGAGTGTAGGGGCATTAAATCTATGATGTGATCGTTTTGCTTAGGCAGCACATCATTCGAGTCCATTGTTGATAAGAAAACTGCCTTTTTTTTTTTTTTTACTCTGCCTTGACCTAAAATTGTGACTTGTCCAACTTGAATGCTGATTTATAACAATTCATTAACACCAGAATCGGATCCTAGTCACAGAGAAGTGTGATGGAAACGATGTCGAGCCCTTGCATTATATTTGCTACTGAGCCTCGCGAAATGTGCTGCAAAGGGACGTAAATCTGGGCAAAGTTAAAGTGTGTTGGGTATAGTAAATATTAATCTTTCATATACGATAGACAGGTAATCATAAAAGAAGTTAAAAATGTGCTTAGAATTATAGCAAATGAAATAACAAGACTATAAAAAAGAGGGTATCGTTCGAATTAGATTTGGATATGAAAAAAATTTGTATCTGGGTCTAGTCATGCTGTTTTGGTTAATGACTTTTTTTTCCAGTCTGTCATCTTTAATCATAATCCGTCAGTCTTAGCATATTCTTTAGCGATTTTAATGAGATTTCATGCTTAGTGATTCTAGCACTTTATGAGAGCAAGTTCAGCGATGTTTAACTGAACTGACTCCCCTCTCTGACATTTCCAATCATATACGGTAACCTGTCCTACACAAGCTGGTTGAGCCGTCCTCGCATCACACGAGGAAACTATCACCCAACTGACACAAGGAAAGTAGTTAATGTACCACCCTGTGTAATTATGAGCACCGGCAAATCAAATTACTTATGCTCCTCTCTGTATATGAGGAGTGGCAGGTCCGGTTGAATCCTCGGTTGGGCCGTCCCAGCAACACACAAGAAAACGTCACTTGATTGAAACTGGGAAAATTATCCCTGTGCCACCTTGCATACGAGCAAAGGTGAGTCTGTTGACTTTTGTTTCACCCTGTGTATGTGCAGTAGCGGATCCACTCTATAATTTATGAGCGGTGACCGGTTCCCTGATTTTTGCACCACCCTGTACATGAGCGGTTGCGGGACCAGTTATCGCCAAGGGTTATATTTTGTGTGGCTTTGGAGATTTCAGAACACATCGTTCTTAACAATTTATTCTGCATATTACACCTCAGTATCCATCTGGATGCATTTAATAAAAACTGTGTCGATATTTAAGCGTTATAGCATACACAATAATGTTAAGGTGTACCGTGTTAAATTAATTGCTAAGGAGGACATGCAACGAAGTCTCTTAAGTCCACACAGAACAGAGCTCAATATCCGACCTCAAGCTTTTAGTCATAGTCCCGAGAAGCGAAAGATTGGTCCCGGGTAGCAGGCTGTGTGGCCACTAACCACTACGAGGATTTGGGTGGCAGTGGGAGTGGACGAGCTACCCCCTGAGCCACATTACACCCTCACATACCACACCCCACTCTGATAGACCACACCACACCACACACCCTAAAATACAGTATTACATCATATCCTCGCACATACTACACCACACTCTGATACACCATACCGCACACTAATGTACAGTACTAAACCACATCCTCGCACATAGCCACACACTGATAAACCACACCACACATCCCAACATACAGTACTACATCATATTCGCGCACATACCACACCACACTCTGATACACCATACCACACACTCTGACTTACAGTACCGGTGCTAAATCACATCCTTACACAAAACACACTACATTTTGATACACCACACCACATATCGTAACATACAGTACTACAACACATTCTCGCACTTACCGCCGCACTACTTATCTACACACCACACCACACACCCTAACATACAGTACCAAATTACATCCTCGCACATACCGCCACACTACTCATCCACACTCCAGACCACACCTTCACACACCAGTCCACACCTTCACACACCAGTCCTCGTATACCACAGATCTCACACACTACTACAACTTACCACATCCTTCCTCATCAACACACACACACACACACACACACACACACACACACACACACAACGCTTTATAGGCCATACTACTGCACAGACATACTAATCACTTCAGCTGTAAGGAAGTTATGTTAGGAAGAGGGATAATATTAGGGAAGAGAGTGAGGGAAGGATGTGTGTGTCTGTGTGTGTGTGTGTGTGTGTGTGTGTGTGTGAGGGAGAAACAGATTGTGTATGATATGTGAGTGGGGTGCATGAGAGGCGTATTTCTGAGAGAGTCTGAAGAGCTGTGTAAGAAAAGTGGAAGAAGGAGAGACCAACCTGTGGAGGAGAGGAGAGGGTGGAGGTGGTGGAGGCGGAGGTGGAGGTGTGGTGTCGCTGCAGAGTCTCTCTTCGTCGTGCCTCCTCTTCAATCGTCATCTACCGGAAAATAGTACGAGTATTATCAGTAGCTGAATGTTGAATACCCTCTCTCTCTCTCTCTCTCTCTCTCTCTCTCTCTCTTTTCTCTCTCTTTCTCTCTCTCTCTTTGTCTCTCTTTCTCTCTCTCTCTCTTTCTCTCCTCCATCATCAGTGTACAGTCACATGAGTCCGTTCGTCACTTCTGTCACCTTATTATTACATTATTCCCAGACACTGGAAAGAGATATAGTGGACTGAGGAGTATATTATCATCCACAGGTGGATGATAATAAAAATTTCAGTCCTCAATTTCACAGTGAAGCATCAGTGAATCCAATAAGAAATAAAGGCAAATGAACGGACTTTAGCATTTGACGGTTCAGGGACACGCGTATCTTCCCAGTTCTGTGCGAAGAAAATTTACACCAGGAGAAATACAGTGAAAACCCTATCTCTACTAGTGTGTGTTTCAGATGGTTCAGTTTTTCCGCTATGTATTCGTCAGTCTTTGAGAAAATACTTTTGTCTCTGTCTTTACGTCTGCCAAGCTTTTGTTTCGTACCGATGGCGCTGGTTCGGTGGAGTCCTTGTTCTCGTAGGTCTTCTCGAACCTGTTGCGCCACACGATGCGTCGCACCTCGCCTGGTTTATGGTCGTCTGCTATCATGTGGTCCGGCCTGAGGGTGGAAGAAGGATTAAGTTAGGTCAGGTTAACTTATACAGGGTGGCCCGTCAATAGTGCTCCACTCGAGACTCAGCTGGCGGTATATTGTGTTGCAGGGGCGGCTGAGTAGCTGGTGTGAGTGTGAGTGTGAGTGTGGCAGTGGCAGTAGGGAATGGATAGATGATGCAGGATAGACATTATAAAGCTGACTGAACCGTCCCCGCAACACACGAGAAATCGCCCAGCAAAGTGGAAGAGGAGCGTTGTATATTGGCCACCGTCTGTTTTAGGCAGGGTAAGATTTATTCCATTCCAGATTAAATTTACACTCGACCACGACTCAAAGCCTTCCACACCTGTCCATACTTCTTCTATCTTACTAGATCACTTCTGTTCCAAAATGAGAATTATAATTACATGTAGTAAAGTTAAAGTAATTCAGTGGACTT
The DNA here is from genome assembly GCF_032717465.1 of Coenobita brevimanus. Classification (NCBI taxonomy): domain Eukaryota; kingdom Metazoa; phylum Arthropoda; class Malacostraca; order Decapoda; family Coenobitidae; genus Coenobita; species Coenobita brevimanus. The sequence continues at coordinate 75,182,961 of NC_136976.1, forward strand.
TATGATATAATGAAGTTGCTTCCTTTCATTCATATCTTACCCTGCCGCACCTTGCCTCAGCTTATCTTATCCTACCTTACTTTGCCTTATTCTGTTTCAACTTACCCTGCTTTGTTTCATCTTGCCATTCTCTACCTGTCCATGTCTTTTCCAGCCTCACCTAATCATACCCTACTTCATCTTACCTTGCCGTTCCTCACCTTACATTGCCCTGCCTCATCTTACCCTGGCGTGCCTCACCTTACCCTGCCTTGCCTCATCTTACCTTGCCCTGCCTCACCTCGCCCTACCCTTCCTCACTTTACCCATGCCAGCCGTTTCGTACCGTATTCTGCCTTACCTTACCTGGTCCTGCCTCGCCATGCATTGACAGCTCCCTTTGGTAACTATGATTTCATTTTGCAGGAAGGACGAGGAAAGAAGGGTTCTGACAGTGATGGAGGCACATCTAGTGGTGAATAAGTGATTATAGTCTCGCTGGATGATTATAATACCGATTTGGACAGTGATATAAGTGATAGGATTGAAAGATATGAAATCAGTCAAGAGGACAGCCTCAACAAAAATTGGATTAAGGTAAGTTGTATTTTATGTTGGGTTTCTCCGTAGGTATAGGGAACAGAGGGTGCTTTTTCCATAGGTATAAGGGGGCAGATGGTGCTTTCCCCGTAGATAGGGGGTAGATGATGCTTTCTTCTTAGGTGGAGGGGGGCAGATGTGCTTAGTATGTGTCTTCCATACTTTGGAGGAACCTCTTCAAATGCTACTTTTTTTTTTTTTTCTGAAGGAGGCGGGTCTCCTCCACCTTTTATACTTTAATTATTTTTCTTGATTCAACTCTTTTTATGTTATTTACTCGTATTCTTATTTGCAGATCTTAATGTTAATTCATATCCTGGTTTTATTGATTTCAGGGATGTTGGTTATTAAATATTTTTAGATATTTTGGTGCCATGTGACCTCCTAATTGCCCGGCTTTGTAATGTTTAATAATTCACTTCAGTTATATGACAAGATATAAAAATAGATAAGGCAGTGTGAAATGTCATTATATAGGTAGCCAAATCTTATTCCATATGGAGATGTGGGATGGAATCGATGTGGGAGTTAAATACTTTGGTTACATTCATACGGTAGCTCGATAAAAAGGACTTAAGGAATTTATTAGTCTCGGTAAAGTAACCAATGATCTTTGTGTGTGTGTGTGTGTGTGTGTGTAAATGAAGGAACCCAAGGGTGAAAGCCTATAAAAGTTATTCCTTCAAAAACAATACAAGAAAAGTCTATCTCGCATGTAATAATAATAATTATAATAATAATAATAATAACTAATAATAATAATAATAATAATAATAATAATACTCACTCGTACTTGCATGTGGGTGTGCCGTTGGTCAGAGTAGCGGTACCTGAGGATAAGGAAGTGAAGATGTAATTCTAGTCAGAGCAGTCTTAATCGCAGCCTCAAGAAAAGATACTGGAATAAGGCAGTACCATTCTGTAAGGGGGTCTCGGAAATTTTCTTCGTTATAATTAATATGTCTAGTAATAAGTAAATATTGTTGGTATGATTATTATTGCCATTATTTCGTTACGTTACTGGATTACTAAACACTTAAGGTAGCACAGTTCGTAAAGTGCAAAGTTAATGGGAGGAGAGAGAAGGGGGGAAGACTCGGGTAGTTTTGGCACCACTATGCTAAATGTTTAACAAACCCAACAACATGCTGTTCAAACACCCAAACATCGGTTAGAAAAACATGCACACGGAAATGAAAATACAGCGTTGTTTTTTGGCACACCAGTAATAGAGATGTTCGTGGTAAACAGAGATATAGAAGAGAGGTGGAACAGAATCCGCCATTGTGATGCTGTTTTTATTATTTTTAAGTCTTATCATCTGTGTAGCTAGTTGATATAATTACTAGGACATCAGTGCGCTTTAAACTAGCCTTGCAAATCCTAAGCAAAACTAGTCATGCATATAAAGAGATATTTACAGGCGCTCCACAATGGCGGGAGTGATTATCTAGTGTCAGCAGAGAGGAATGACAGCTCAGATTCTGCCAGTCCTTTCTAAAGTGTCCTTTCGCGGCCATCAGATCCATCGTATAGTTTTCCTGTTTTTCTTTTGTCCGTCAGTCGGTGGTGGACAAATAACTGTCACTGAATGAAAAGAGGTGGTCAGTCAGTTGTCCAATCATCTCACACAGCTATACTCTTTTTCACTCTAATTTGGCCTAAAACTGCCATCTCTCCTCCTTGAATGCTGAGTTGTAACAGAAGACCAACTCTAGCATACGGTGCCAGTTACGAAGAACTGATATGCAAATTATGTAGAGCCATACTGTTGTCTTTGTCTACCACTAAGCAACGTGAAATAAGCTGCAAAGGATGAAAATCTGGGCCATTTTAGAATAAAAAGAGTATTGTAGCAGTGAGGATGAGCTATGGTGTGTGTGTGTGGGGGGGGGGGAAAGCGGGTAGTGTTTTGTGGTTAAGTGTACATTCATTGACATTAAGTTATTTACAAGACTAGGATTTCGAGCAAATGAAACGTGTTCGTCCTCACTGCCACATAACACTGTCGGCAAACATAACATTATTCCTCTATAGAAATAAAATATCATTAACTACGAATATTTTATGCTATATAGATACTGAAGTGATGGAAATAACATACAGGAGACTATTATGGTGTAATGCGAAACATAAATTGCTAAGAAAGATGTGCTTGATTGCCTTCTAAACTCGTATAAATGGGGCTCTTAGCAAGACAAATTGTCATACTTTAAGTAGCTTGGGAGATTTAGCAATGCCTCTTCCTTAGCAATTTATTCTGCAAAGTACATCTCAATTTCCTCTTGTATATTAGTGATGCTATCCATGTCGACATTAAAACTATTTTAGTAACGTACAAGTGAATGTTAAGATGTAATATGCAAAGTAAGTCGCTTAGGAAGAGGTCCTGCGATTCCTCTAACGCCATTTAAGATTCGGACGAAAATATGGCTGAGACTCACAGACAGGTTTTACGATCAGTACCCATTTTTTTAAATACCATGAAGGAGAGTGCAGAATCTTCTCATGTCTTTTACAATGCGACAGGGAATGAATCGTAGTTTGTTGTGAATCTCCGACCATCACAAAATCATCGTGTCAGCACACCACCATGGAACTGCTTACACTAAAAGCCCTTATCAAGAACAGGGATGGACAACTTACCGCCACAGATCTGTCACGTCCGAGTCCAGATTAGGACGTCCATGTGTTTTAAAGTAGCCATACATTACGTACATTTTTAGTTTTTACAATAAATCGGTGGGTGTTTCTAGCAGCACAGTGGTAGAAGTTGTCCAGTCCAAGCTAACTATAGCCACAGTTTTTAAGACAAATATATGCCAGAAAATTCTTGTCAGAACTATAATGATTGTGTCTGATGAGAGCTAGAGTGGAGAGGGCACAGTCCAGATGCAGCTGGCTAGGTATCAGGCCAGCGTCGGGGATTGCAGGGGGTTTATGTGGGACAGAAGCTTTCATCACAGCAGAGCAACAGTACCTCGGTTGCCTTTACTTCTGTTTGCAAGCGTTACCAAGATGGGCGGGGTGAGCGTGGGCATATACGTACACACACCACACATATGCATACACAAATGTATATATACACACACACACACACTTTGGCACACGCACGCACACACACACGCTAACTACCCACTTACTCCTGTCATCTTTGAGGGACTTCCGCTGGTCCTCACTTGTTGCGTATTCAACAGTTTTCTTGGCAGTGGTGATTGTAGTGGTGTTGCTGCTGCTGCCACCTTTGTCTTTGTCTTTTTTTACTGTTGGTTTGTTCACTGGCTCAGTCTCTGGCTGGCTCTTTCTTTTCTCCTGAACTGTCTCTTTCTGTGGCTCAGAGTCCGGGAGCTTAATGGGGATAGTACGAGTTGTGGAGGTGGTCTTCTTGGTATGACTCTCATCGGTGTCTTCCAGAGAGTATATAAGCGAGTCCAGCTCATTGATATTCTTCCTAAGGCGACCCAGCGTCGAGTAGTCTGATGTGATGGTGGTGGAGGTACGGATGGTGTCAGTTTTGAGGGTGTCAGTCTCACTGGAATCCGCGGTGGGGATGTGACTCCCGTCTCCACCTGTATCCACACCTCCAGCTCACAAAAATGACTCGGCGAGGACATGAAAAGCACGCCAATACCCTCACACACACACACACACACACACACACACACACACACACATTTCCACCACACGAACTATAAATAGTATACGGTACTACTACTTGCAGGCAACTTCACCTCCTCAAACATCGTCATGCATCATCATCATCATCGTCGTCGTCGTCATCATCGTGTTTACTGTTTTTTTTTTTTTTCAGTTTTATACAGCATCACACAAGCACAATCACTCGTCACTAACCATGCAGTCAAATTCATGCCCTGTCATGCCTCTCTCCCAGTCATTAGTGTGTTAAAATTGTGGTGGCGAGTTTGTCAGGGATCTGAAAACATTGGTCATCTTTTTATAGACGATTAGTACTTTGATTATCAGTTTAATAAGCTGCAAATCTATCATGGCAGTTTATATTTACAAGGGGACAATATAATAAGTTGTAAATCCGTCTTGGCAGTTCATATTTAGATGGGCAATCTGATATGTAAATCCGACCTAGCTGTTTATATTTACATGGACAATATGATTTGTAAATCTGTCCTAGCAGTTTATAATTTACATGGTGCAATTTACATGGTGCAATATGATAAGTAAATCCGCCTTAGCTGTTTATACTTACACGAAGGCAATCTAATAGGTTGTAAACCCGTCATGGCATTTTATATTTACATGTGGGAAATCTAATAAGCAGTAAACTCGTCATGGTAGTTTATATTTTACAGGGAAACAGTCTATATGTGATGTAAACAACATGGTGCCTTAGGGTGAGGAAGTCAGAGGAACTGGTAATATTCTCAGTAGTTATATGGGAAAGAATGACAAGAGTGATCCTGGTTTTCTAAGATTATGTCCACCATTATCCCCTTCAGCACGAGGATGTCTTGTTATTGTATACATACTAACCCCAGAGGACCTACAGGGTGGTCCATAAACATATCGCCTCACTGAAAACTTGCCTGGTGGTATTTTATGTGTTGTGGGGACAACTCAGTCTGCTGATGTGGACGTGGGCGTGACAGTGGGAGCAGCATATGAAGGCAGACATTAATAATGCTGAGCTGTCCCAGCAACACACGAGGACTGGCACGGCGGAATGCAATAGGAGCGTTATATATGAACCACCCTTGTATATTCAGCCAGGGGAAGGAATCGAACTGGAGGGGTTAGATCCAGCCTTCATTAACTCCTTCACTATTAGGGGCTTCCTATGCTGAATACAGTCGTCTGGTGGCAGCAGGCATAAACAATGAAAAACATAATCGTACTGAAGTCGTTGATGTGGTATATATATATATATATATATATATATATATATATATATATATATATATATATATATGTGTGTGTGTGTGTGTGTGTGTTTATTTTCCGGTGGTCGAAATCTACAGCATCACCGCATGCAAAATCAAGCTAGCTAACTCAGTCTTTTACAGCCACACACTCCTTAATCCAAAACGGAAAGCATTTTCACTGCACACCCCAGTTTTATACAAGATACAGTAAGTAATTCTTGCACGCTTAGGAGACTCAGTTACACCTCTTCCTCAGTGAATATTATGAACATAAGAAAACAGAATAACAGCAGATATCGACTATGGTGCTCCCGTCAAAGAGTATGAGCCAACACGCAGTATATGAATTTGACAAGAATAGTAAAGAAGTGGCTATATTTTACAAACTACGGTACGTCTTATACCTCAGATTTCGAAAGAATACTGGGTGACAAGTAAAATCGTGTGGCGTTAACCGTTGTAAGGTAAAGAAGCCATCTGCAGTTTATTTACATATTTGTACTGTGGGCATAATGTGCATAAATAACATACGAAGACAATATTAATTAATCATAATCAGAAAATAAACTAAGGAAGAGGTGCCAGAGATCCACTAAAACCCAGCTAAGAGAATATCAATGAACTATACGCGAAAGTAGTTAGCATCCTGCACTCACGGGAAAATCTGGCTCCAAGACTTTTTTTTTTTTTTTTTAATTCAGTTTGTCATGCCAGTTTTCCATCGTTCGATTGTATAGTATTTTGTGACTGATGGTACAAGAAATTAGGTATTCAGTGGCTGTAACCCCTTCACTACCCTGAATAAAAAGAGTGAAATACATATGTTATAACGAGGCTTCTTGCCCCTTCATCACTTTCCGAAGGAAATCGTTTGAAGTTATCATTTAAAAATCGTCTCTCCTAATAGGAAGAAAATCATCGTTTGGTAACAGGAATATTCAGGGGGGATTCGTAAATAGTGCTCCACCAGAAACTCATTAACTGATCTGACGGTATCTCGTGTGTTGCGGAGACGGCTTAGTCTGCTGGTGTGGTCTTGGTAGTGGGAGTGGGGTAACAGGAAACGAGAAAATGTTGCAGGGTAGACACTGATAACAGACTTAACTGTCCCTACAACACAGGGAAAGTTGCCCGGCGGAGTGAAAGAGGAGCTGTATATTTGGACCACCTTGTATTCTACCGACGTCCTCAGTTGTATGGCATTCAGTGATGCAAAACTCCCACCCGCACCACCAAGTATTTGCTCTGGACGCGAACTTAGAGGTGAAGGGTTAAATGGCTATTATTTGTAACCCTTTCACTGATAGAGGTCACTTTTAATCAAGATAAAATCGTCTGGAGGTAACGAGAATAAAATTGAAAAGGCGTCAGTGTAGTGAAGGGGTTTGGGGCTAAGGGCTGTATTCTAGATGGCATGGGAGACTTCGTAACAACTACCCTTTAGCGAGTTATTTAGCATATTACGCTTGAACATGTCACAGGAAAACACCATATTATTCTTTTCCATGGAGTTTATATTATTCTAATACTGACATTATTCTCATGAAAAACAAACCGGTAGATACCGAGGCGTAATTACAGAAAAAGCGGCCACCAAAGAGGTGTTAGGAAGTCTCCAAAGCCACGTACAATGAAACCCTAAGAGGTGCAGATGACGAGGGACTGAAAAAGAGGCTGGTTTTTTGTACACACTCTTGATCACACACAAAAAATCATTCGTGGAGGGTAGAGGCAGAGTTGATATATATATAAATATATATATATATATATATATATATATATATATATATATATATATATATATATATATACAGAGAGAGAGAGAGAGAGAGAGAGAGAGAGAGAAACAACCGGGTGTTAGAATAGTGTTCACTTCGCACACATAGACAGACAAACAGACAGACCCTTCTCCAGTATTAACGGGGGTAGGGATATGAAAGAGAGAGAGAGAGAGAGAGAGAGAGAGAGAGAGAGAGAGAGAGAGAGAGATATGGTAAGGAGAGAACTAAATGGATGTATGGATAAGTGAATACAAAAAAGACGGGGAGATAATGGGAACTGCATTAACTAATATTGATACGAGGGAGAAGTAGATGAAGGGGGCAGAAGATAAAAGAAGAAGTAAAGAAAATATAAATTCCCAGTAAATATATGCGAAGGAGTTAAGATGGAACAGAAATAAGAGTGAAATGAAAAGAAATGAAAAAGAGGAGAGAAAGGTGAATGCTACATAATTGTAAAGGGAGAGGATGGAGAAAGGAAAGAGGAGGAAAAGAAGGGAAGGGTGAAAAAACAAAAACAAGGATGGGAAGGAGAGACAGATATGTAAGGAAATGTGAAATGGACGAACGAAAAGGGGGGAAAGAAAGAAGGATGCAAAACAGAGAAAAGGTGGAGAGAATGATGCAGGGAGGGAGGGAGTAACATAAAAACGTGCTAAATGGAGGAAAGAAGGCGTGAGACAGAGAGAAGAATGCAAGGGGGAGAAAAATATAGAGAATGAGGGAGGGAAAGAGAGAAAGAAAGATAGAAATCAGAGAGGAAAAAAGTGAAAGGGGAAAGATATAGAGAGAAAGAGGGATACAAGTGAGAAAAGATGGAGGGAATGAGGAAGAAAGGAAAGAAGAGAGGAAGGATAAGACAGAAATGGAGGGAAGGAGAGAGGAGAAAAGGAGGGTAAATGTGGAAAAAAATAGGACAGAGATACAAGAGAGAAGAAAATTGAGAGCACGAGGAAGATAAGAAAGGAGGGTAGGAAAGGTTAATGAGAGAGAACACAATAAAGAGGAAAGGGATGGAGAGCCAGAGCAAGAGACAAAATAATGAAGAGAACGAAAAAGAAAAGAAAGGAAAAAGGAGAAAGAAGTGGAGAGACAGAGAGACACAGAAGAAAAAATGGAGACAACGAGGAAGAAAAGAAATTAAAGAGGAAGGGAGGTAAAGTAAGGGAGAAATATGCATTAAACTCACTCATTTCGCCTCACCTATAGTGGCCAGCGCATCAACCAATTTGTTTGCAACTTTCTGCGAGGCTGAGATGACTGCAAAATGAGGTGTGGAGGTTCATGTTAGTTCATCATACCTCCTGTCAGTCCAGCAAGGGTCCTAAGCTACAGTAATACCCCTTAATTTTGGCCCGCCTGTACTCTGTTCGTTCTAACTAGGCGTAAAGTTGCCATCTCTCCATCCTGAGATATAATGAGATAGTAACATTAGAATATGGTGCTAGTCACGAAAAAGTGCATGAGAAGAATGTTGAGAGGTAGTATTGGCTTGGTATGCCATTGAAATACTTGACAATGGCAGGTTAAGGTGAATGAACTAGGTTATATCTTGCTTGTTAGAGTGAAGAACGAATGGAACCATCAGGATTTTGCCACTGTGCCACTGTGGTGAAGAACTTGTCCATAATAAAAGGAGATGCTTTTTTTTTTTTTTTTTTTTTAAAGAGAGAAGGTAGCTTCCCCCCCCCTCTCTCTCTCTTTCTTTTTTGAGGCGCCGGAATAATAGGTCAGCTTTATAGGGAAATGATACTGTTACCCACAGAAATTAGTTACGATGTTTAAAAAGTTAGAATTCCTTGTTCTTTAATACATGCGATTGACGATCAGGCTATAAACAATATTTAAAGACTGGTTGGTATGAAATAGAAAGTTTTGCATATACATTATCTCGCTTCTGTTTATTTAGAGTTAATTTAAACAGAATTTTTGATAAGTCAGGGGTGGAATAATGGAGTACTGAGTTGAGTAAGAGATTTTTTTTTCTTACTATATAAATCTTTCATAACGGTACATTGGCCTGCCACAGAAGGTAATTCATTGCAGCCCAATTCTGTGTTTTCAGAGTCAAATTATCAAGAATTTTATAGAAGCCGGGAATAGAGTAATGGAAGGTTGAGTTACCGATAGATTTTTTTTTTTTCCAGTATGTACATATTATTTTTCATTAGGTTATACTGTTCTCCAACAGAAGGTTATTAATTATATCCCACTGTTGTGCATTCAAATTACCAAGAAATTTAGAGAAGCCAGGGATGGAATATTGGAACGTTGAGTTACTGGGAGGCGGGAATTATAAAGGGGTGTTACTGTACAGTACTGACAACTACCACACTGTCCTCACCTTAACTACATTCTCTTCACTTTAACTAGGCGTAGAATTGCCATCTGTCCATACTAAATACTGAATTGTAACACGAGATTAACATATCATGCTTGTCTCAAAGAAGTTTTGTGGAAAGGATACAGGACCGTAGTACTGACCTGACACTGAACTACGCGAAATAGGCTGCAAAAGGACGAAATCTCCGTCTGGTTAAAGTGAATGATCTGTACACTCCAACCTTATTCTAGATGGCATAGGGAACATCGTAGCACCTTTGTCTTAGCGACTTATTATCCACATCACACCATGATATTCTGTGCTACGTTATCTGTGTATTTCTAGTATCGATAAAGAAACTTAGGTACAGGGTGAGAAAAAGTTTAACATGCAAGAATAAATCGCTGAGGAATAGGTGCTACTGTCTTTGTTACCTATAATTATAACTTCAGTTATTCTAAGTGACCGGATATTTCGTAACATCTTATCCTTAGCTATCTATCCTGCATATTACACCTTATTTTTTCGTGTAACTTACTGAAGTATATTGTGTCGATAGCAAAACGTTATGAACAGCATACAATAGAATGCTAGTCTTCTGTGCAAAATAAATCGCAAAGGGAGAGGTGCAACGAAGTCTTCTATACTACCTAGCATAATAGCCTCAGTCTGGTTAAGAGCCGTTTTCACAGTGCATTTGTACACAACTGAACCATTTCAATCCCCATCATAGTTAACACTGATACAAGCCAAGACGACCAAGTTCATAGCAGTGAGTTGCAAGGATAGTAATGAAGAAGACAAGACAGAGGTGTAGGAGAGGCGAAAGAGAGAGGGCGAGAGGGAGGGAGTAAGAGAGGAAGGGAAAAAAGATGGGGGGAAAGGGGAGGAGGAGACGGTGGATAGGGGAGGGAAGGGAGAGAAATGAGAGAGAGAAGGTGGGGGATATAGGGAGAGGGAACGAGAGGGGGGAGAAGAAAGAGAGAGGGGGCAAGGAAGGGAGGAAAAGGGCACTTGAAAAGGGAGAGGAGGGGAGGAGACGAGAAGGCAATTGGGGATAGGAGAATCGGTAGGGGAGGGAGTTGGAACAATTCGAAAATAAAATGTGAAACCCATATCGTATTCAGTGTGGCTTGAGGAATTCCGTATCGCCCTTCCAATATCCTCTTTTATTTTTAATTTTTATTATCGATATTAAAGTGATATAAATAATACAAGAGAACACTGAGATGTAATATGCAGAATAAATCGCTAAGAAAAAGGCATTACGAACCTCCTTCGCCACTTAGAATGAGGACTACAAACTTGAAAGGAGAGCAGGGACGGTATTCTGGTGTGGTTAGGAAGCTTATAAACACCTCATCCTTACTTGTATATTTCTGATTCTGCTTCGTTACTATATTCCTTTGTTTTATCAAAGAAATCTATGTCAACATTAAAAAGATATAAGAAGTACAAAAGAGGATATTAAAGGGTAGTATGGAAAATAAATCGCTAAGGAAGAGGTGCTAGGAAGCCTCCTTACCCAACGAGAATATAGGCCCAGGTCTTGGTACGGCTCGGGACAAATAGCGGTGACTGTGAAATCGGCCCAAAGAGAGTACAGGGAGTTATTATACACTTTTTTTTTTTTTTTTTAACTAGCTATAACTGTTGTCTCAATAAAGCTAATAGCCTACCGTGGCTATAAAATCCTTTACTGTACGAAGTATCTTGTGCATCTCTAGCTCTCTTTACTGACTGTAACTGTGGGTTAAAACTAGACGTTGACATAACTTCAGTAAAGTCAGTACTAATTCTAACCGTGGACAGTTAAATATCAGTGACGAGTATCGTAGGTTGACTGAATGTAATGGTTTTATTTCATTGAGCTAAGCACTAACCACGACTGTGAGCTAGACATGAACAGTTATATTATTTTAGTAGAATTAACATGTCTATAATGTGACCAAAAAATTATTATAATGTTTCAGTAATTATTATAATGTTTCTGAATCTGTGAAGTAATTATTAGCGATAATTTTAATACTGCAAAACCACAGTTGACTAACTATAAGTGTGAGATCCTGACAAGTGGGAAATAAGTGTGAACTCCTGACCGGTGGTGTTATAAAGTGGAGTTTCAGCCAAATATTAACTCCAGGTGAAGTATGGACAACAACATTCTTCGATAGTGCTGCCACTGTCTATTAAGGACGGACAAAAGTGGGTGGTGTTATGGTTAACCCTCACAGGAAGGAAAGTCACTTCATATCTGCGCAAAATCACGTGTTGGTAACAGAAATAAATTAGTTTTACTATTTCTTTCGGTCTACATGGGTTAATTGAGGCGTCTTTAACCCTTAGAGGACGCAAGGGTATTTCTAAGTTGAAGAAAATCGTCTAGGAAATAGCAAGACTAAGAAATTGAAGATTCCTCATGTCCTGCAAGGGTTCACTTAAAAAAAAAAAAATGATGATACTGTATAATTCCCTTAACATTACGATAATTGCATAGCTTTTACGATACTTAGCAATTTTACCTAAGACCATACAATGTGATAGTTCATGCTCAAGCTAGATGCTGACCTCAAAGTTGTGGATAAGAACAACTGTGGTGTCTCTACGGTCTTTTGTATTGAAAGCCTTAAGAGTAACTTGCTTGGCATATGTATATTACAAAATGCATTAACTGTTTATGCTAGCAATGAACTGGAAGGTGAAGATCCTAGAGTGAAAGTGAGGTGAAAGGGTGATGGGGTATGGGGTATGTTTAGGATGTAGAAGAGGGTAAGGTGTGTGTGTGTGTGTGTGTGTGTGTGTGTGTGTGTATGTGTGTGTGTGTACAGTATATAGACTAAGAACCTGATATAAGAGTGCAGGATGAGCAAACCTTAACAAATACTCATAAAGCCTAAATATAACCCATAAATACCTTTAGTGTCGACTGGTTGGGGCGGTGAGATCTGTGGAGGTGAGGGTCTGTTGGGCGGGTCCTCAACACTGCCTGCGCTCATGGAGTTGTACGTGGAGTAGGTGGACTTCATTACTTTCTTCTGATAGTGCTTCGACTGTGAAAAGTAGGTTTGGTCTAAGTTAATGATTTTTTTTTTTTTTTTTTTTTTTGAAGGAGAGGGAAGGAGGGAGGAGAAGGGGCCTCATCAGTTTCTTTTGGTAGTGCTTCGACTGTGAAAAGGAAATTTAGTATATTGAGTTTCTCTCTCTCTCTCTCTCTCTCTCTCTGTCCATTACTTCACATTCAGTCGTCTGTTAATCCAGCGATGAAAGAAGGATAGTAAAGGCGAACCAAGTATTTGGCTGTATATTCATGACTGAAACCTTCCGTCACCTCTAGCAGATAATTAGACAAGGAAAGACCGTCACTTCTACCTGTGTATTGTTACGCTCGCCCACCAAAACATAGGTAAGTATTTAGTTTCCTTACTGTACAGTCAAAAAAAAAAAAAAAAAAAAAACAATGCACTCCTGCGGTACGATGGCTGTGAAAATGAGTTCTGTATGACACACAAAAATCTATTAACCTAGTGGCACCCAGAACGTGAACGTTTGTGCGGTTTTGAGACCTAATAATTACCAAGGATAATATTTGCACTCATAATCACAGGGTGCTCCATGTACCACAATGCTTGGTCCATATTTTATAAAGATAGTGCGATAAGTTGTGCGATACTTTGTTGTTGACTGTACGTCACACTTGACCATTCAAGAGAAACATTCTTACTGGCTTGAAGAAATATGTAATTGCTACTGATCCGGTTGCTTTGACCGGTTTGAAGCTGAACTGGTTCTTGTTGGCATGGGAATGACCTTGCTTCTACCTGCTGCTGGCTTACTATAGCTACTTTTTTAAACTTGACCTGAAACTGCCGCCTCTTTATCTTAACTGTGGCAATCGAGTAAGACTAGAATATGATGCTAGTCACGAAAAGTGAGATAGAAATGATGCAGTTGTAGCATTGTCATTTTCGGCCATTGAACTATAATATGAAGAGCTGGAAAAGTAAAAAAAAAAAAAAACTGGCCAAGTTAAAATAAAATGGTAAGTGTGGTCATTTCACTTGGTTGATCTTGAAATTATTCTCCCTTTTTAACATTAGACTGATATATGGTGATATAATATTGTCTTCTTATTGATTAAATGTTGAAATTTGGTGTAGCTTCCTGGGCTTTTTTTTTTTTTTTTTTTTTTCTGAAAGTGAAGCAGACATAATAGTGTCCATGAAACTGTGGTGAGGAGTGAACATGAAGCAGCGCTGGTGAGGCAGTGAAAGTAAGGCCATGAAAGTGAGACAGCAGAAATCAGGCAGTGAATATTATCAAGTGGGCCAGTTGGAAGGGTAGTGAAAATGATGCATAAAGGCAGTGAAGATCATGTATTAAAGTGATGGTGATTATTGGAAGGAAAGAAAGTGAGATGAAGCTTTGAGTGTGAGGATGAAGGTGATTGTGAAAGTGTTGGTGAAGGTGATGGTACACTGATATACCTTGCTGGTGTCGCCGGTGTCATACTCGTACTTCTCCGTCACCACGTGTGTCTGGTTGTCCGGGGTGCGGTACTCATGTCTTGTGTGTTTGACGTGGCCGCCGTCCTCGACATGACCAGCGCGAGACCCACTGCGAGACCCACTACGAGACGAACTCCTGTGGAGGCAAGAGAGAGTTAGCATACACTCACACACACACACACACCCACACACACACACACGCACGCACGCACGCACGCACGCACGCACGCACGCACGCACGCACGCACGCACGCACGCACGCACACACACACACACACACACACACACACACACACACACACACACACACACACACACACACACACACACACAAATATTTAGAGAATAGATGTATGCACACGTAATGACTAGAATGCATGACATTTATACGACTAATTTTACAGAATCACTAAATAAGTTTTTTTTTTTTTTAATGAAAAGAAGAAGGAACCAAAGGCCAAGAGCCTGCAAACCGTTCCTTCCTAGAAAAACAAAAACAAAACAACACTACCAATCTATTTTTTCCCATATATACTGTCTATATACAGTATATATATATATATATACCTAGGCTGCTTCCCCCAAGGAAAGGAAGGTAGCCGAGACAGGACGACATACTCCCCATTTACTCATCCATTAAAACACATTCATTCGCATCTTAACCCCAAAGGGGAGAACGGACAGATCCTCACCACACCATACTGCACAAGGGTCAACTGTGCAATGAAATCAGTGACATCCGCAGCAGGGCCCGACAGCAGAGCTGGTTTACCCCTGCCACATCATAACAGACCCATCCCTTTACCCGCACCTGACCTGACTAGCTCATCAGATCAAATGCGGGAGAATATCCCCTCAGGGCTGCGTCATCACTTATTCATTCACAGTTTCTCTCCATTTATTTCTGTCATGCACAGCCATTCTTCCTTGCTCAACAGACATCCCTCTTGCATCCAGCGCTCTCTTCACACTGTCCATCCATCCTATTCGTGGTCTTCCTCTCAGCCTTACACCTCTCACATCAGATCTAGTTATCTTTTTCACCAATCGCTCATTATCCATTCTCTCCATATGCCCAAACCATCGCAACACCCTCTGCTCAACTCTATCAGCCATCTCCTGAACAACTCCAGTTCTCCTTCGCACT
Organism: Coenobita brevimanus; assembly: GCF_032717465.1. Classification (NCBI taxonomy): domain Eukaryota; kingdom Metazoa; phylum Arthropoda; class Malacostraca; order Decapoda; family Coenobitidae; genus Coenobita; species Coenobita brevimanus. The sequence continues at coordinate 75,198,194 of NC_136976.1, forward strand.
TCATCATTTCGCACTCGATCCATACGTGTCACTCCACACATACTCCTCAGACACCTCATCTCCATTACATTCAAACTTTTCCTCTCTGCTACACCCATATTCCATGTTTCAGCCCCATATAATGCAGTCGGTACCACAACACCCTCATACAGCCTTCTCTTTACATCGATTCTAAGCAAACGACATCTAAACACTTTTTTCACTCCTCCCAGCACCTTTCCTACTTCATTTATTCTAAACTTCACTTCTGCATCTATTCTTCCATTCACAGCAACATGTGACCCTAGATATTTAAAACACTCTACCTCCTCAAGCAACTCGCCATTCAAAACTATATTCATCCCCCTACCATCTACCAACCTCGTACACTTCATCACTTTACTCTTATTCTCATTTACTTTCAATCTCCTCCTTTCACACACCCTTCCAAACTCCTCCACCAACTGTCTCAATCTATCCTCTGAATCAGCCACCAGTGCAGTATCACCTGCAAACAGCAGCTGCTTCAGATTCCACTCTCCACCATCAACATTCACCAGACTCAGACTTCCACCTAAAACTCTTGCATTCACCTCCCTTACAACACCATCCATGTAAATATTAAACAACCAAGGCAACATCACACATCCCTGTCGCAGCCCCACTCTCACGGGAAACCAATCACTCACAGCATTTCCCACTCTTACACACGCTCTACTATTTACATAAAAATTTTTCACCCTTTTTAGTAACCTACCATCAAGTCCATACAATCTTAAAACAGTCCACAAAGCCTCCCTATCAATTCTATCATACGCTTTCTCTAAATCCATGAATGCCCAAAACACATCCTTGCCTTTCGCTAAATATTTTTCACACACTTGTCTCACAGCAAACACCTGATCCACGCATCCCCTCCCTTTCCTAAAGCCACACTGCTCATTACCAATCACTTCCTCTGTACCCTTTCTAACTCTCTCTCTCTCTCACACACACACATAAAACAAGAGTATACCATGGGTGTCTGTGTATTACTTTAAGCCATGATGCATGCAGTAGGTGATGGTGTGGCAGCTGTTGTAATGGCGGGGCACTGTGGCGGGACCCGTGTGTCCTGTGGTGGCCCTGGGCCCACTGATGCACCCCTCCAACTGGTAGATGGAAGGGTTGATTCCCGCCTGGCTCCATGGGTGCCAAATACAGGCAGCACACCCACGAAGTTTTCAAGCTTTGTCTAAATTAAACTTGCACATGATTTTCCCTTAACTTATCCACTGTCACGCACTACCCTGAGATTCCGGTTTTAGCGAAATGAAAGTAATCCGCCAAAGTAATAATTGTTGGCTGTATCGCTTTGTAGCATGGTTAGGCTGATGTGCATGCTAAACTTTTAATCGCCGAGTAACCGGAACCCGTTTGCTGCACTGCGGTGCTCAGGCGGTTTTGCATTAGGGCGCGGACAGAATGTGCTGTAAACGTGTTTTTAAAACATGCTTGAAACGTGACCGGAAACCTGTTGGGAAATATGTTCGAGTAATCTTTTTCTAAAGAAATATTCGTATCATTGTTAGGAAACATATTGGTAACACTGGCGTGGACGTTTACAGCACCAGGCTTGAATGCAGTAGGTCAGCAATATGGTACAGGTGGTTAACAGATGTTGTCTTTGTCTCAACATAATGCATTTGGTCAGAGACCAGGTGTTATTACTGACAGACTTCTGTCATTCCGGAGTAAAAGAAAAAAAGTTCCCGAATGTCTCATGTGCAGGCTGAGTCTACCATCATCTACCACTGTATCGTGAAATACACTGTGTCTGTTTCCTTTCCTCCTCCTCAGTGAAGAACATACCCAGTATGTGTGGGGAGCTTTTGCTTTCTGTCCACATAGCACCACTGTTGCAGCCACGGCAAGCAGTGGATCCTCTCCCCTCGTCATAATGAAAGGAAACTACCACAGACATGTCTGGATGGTATGTCTGCTTCATATAAGTAGAAAACTTTGTCTCAAACAGTATTATCAAATATTGCAGCATTAATGTGTATAGCATGTTTGGAAATGTGATTCAAGCAAGTTCGTAAGATGTCTATGGCAGATGTTTTGGGCAGTGTTTTAGGGCATATGTCCGCACCCTTTGGAGTCAGCACTGAGCACCACAGCCTGTACATTGCCGGTAAGATTTGTTCAGACACTACAAGACACAGAATGACAAAACTAAACTGCGGCCTGCAAAACTAGTGGCGAAGAGACAGGCCAAGCTAACAGTTTCTAAAGCAAGACTGGCTGGTACAACTAGGGACCTCTCCAAGTCCATGCTAGAGGCCACACAGCAAACAGAGATGAGTCAGCTTACGACATGAAGCCATTGTAAACATTGCTAACGGGTGGTTTTTATATTTGGTTTATTGTATACAGTGTAACATTGATGCCCATGTAATGGTTAGGATCAAACAAACAAGTCACACGAGCAAATTGTGGCTCCTTAGGTAACAGCCAGCTATGGTGCCATGTCGGAAGTTGTCCTATACTTAATTTACAGGCCAGACAATTCTCTCGGTACAAACTGGTCTTGGTCTTAATACAAAACAGCTTTGGCCGTCTCAGTCATTCATTTCTGCCAGACTGCAATTGTTCTGCTGGCCAGTTCTTGGTCCAACAAAACAGGTACAGGCACTACTCTATAGGCAAACCAAACTTAGGCACGAGAGGCAGACCAAAGGTGCAGTTCCCCCATTTATGCGTTTACAGGCAGACTTGAAAATTCAAACATTATGTCAGTCTTGTGATCGTTTTTATTCATCAGGATGGATCTCTTTATATGAGACACAATATGCAATATGTGTGACTAAGAAATTGCTGAAAAAAGTATCCAAATTTAAAGATGTTGCTCGAAACTTGAAGCCTGCATGTACAGGAGGAAATGCGGGGAACTGTACAGCTGGAGCAGGTTAAGACCGGCCAAGTTACCTGAATATTTCCACGAAGCTGTCGGGCCTGTCATTGTAGGAGGAGGTTCTGGGATGGAACAGGGAGAGAGAGAGAGATTGTTTTGGTCAGGGTGCGGCAAGGGAGCTAGCTAGTTTATGGTATCTTTTGTACGAGAGTGAGACAAGGATAGTCCAGCAGAGAATGGGATAAAGTGGCCACGCAACATAGGCAGTGATGTATTTTTGTTCTGTGAGAGGAAGATAAGAAGGGTGGAGCCGGGAACGAGGATCCTGAATGACGACTTAAATTTTTTGTCATACAGTAACAGAGTTCTGTTTATTGCAGGGAGGAAAAGGAAGAGACAGTATGATTTTGCTCTCTCTCTCTCTCTAAAATCTTTTTTGTTCTTCTTCCTGCAAAAAACAGACTACCGGTACTTCCAGCTGGGTTTTGATTGTAAATTTGTGGATCTAGGCTCAATAGATACAGATCCGTATTCTTGTTGGCGTCGGAGACTTCCGTAGCACCTCTTTAATAGTGGTTTAGTTTTACCAATTACATTTTAATATCCATTTGTATATTAGTAATGCAAGGTATGTCAGTGTTGAAAAGATAATGAAGTGCAAGAGAATACTAGAAGCTAATTATGGTTAAAATAAATAGCTCAGGAAAAGGCGTTACGAACTTGTATAAGCCAACGAGAATATTTTCCTTAGACTGTGATATTAACTTTTTAAGAGATTGGGACGAAGAGTAGCAAAGCAGAGAATTCCAAAGCACCCTTATTGAACAACCTGTACAGTGTTTATACATTGCAATCAGAGCTCTTGGCAACATCAGCTTATTGCAACACGTTTATAAGCGTAGTCTCAGCCACTACTCAACATGATTTAACACCGCTTTGAAAGGTCTTGTATTCTTGGTGGTAGAGGAAATTTCGTAGCGCTTCTTCCTTATTGATTTATATTGTATATTGTACCTCCATATCCTCTTTTTTTTCCTCACCGTTTTAATATCAACATCCATCAATAATTTAACTACAGGAGGATATTGAGGTGTTACGTGCAGAATACATAGCTAAGAGGAAGGTGTTACAAAGTCTGCAAAATACCCTAAGAATACAGCCTTATATAAGGTACTGTAGTAAATTTGTGTACAGAAACCAAATCAATTTACCTTTTAAATGAGTTTTTGTCTTTCATTCTTTCTACGGGATTACTGAAGTATCTAAAAATGAAGATTTTTTTTTTTGTAAGACAAGTTTAAATAAAAGTAAATTAAAGAAAAATTAAGACTATCCTCTTAAAACGAATAGATAGCGTAATAACGAAGAAATTAATTTAAAAATGTGAAAGGGAAGACTGGGGATCTGTGGAAGGACCAAGGATATAGAGGATATGAGAGGATAGGGTGGAGAGCATTTTCAAAACCAAACCGCAGAATGTAATTCCCTGCTTGGATATGTGGAAAAAAATCTACTGCACAGCAACCGGCATGCAGCGCCAGCATAGAAGCCCTTCGAATTTCACTCAGTGCTTGTCCATCATTCCATCTCACCCAGGAGTCTCAAATAGTCTGTCTTAGTGAAGGGAGAGTGGGAATATTTTACATGTTCTTGTGTAAGTCCATTTGCTTGGTCAGTACCGTGCGAGCATCTATAGATCACTAGCATCTACGCAACATTTCCGATTTACCACGTTTCATCTCACACCACACTACGCCATGCAGTGTTCCTTATAGTTAATTAATGCCGAACACTACATCCATCGCAACCCACTTCCCTACACACAGCTCATGGTTTGGAGCACGATTGCAATGTGTCCGAAGCGTAGTCTGTTCTTGTACAGTATTTTCTAATTATCAAAGAGCTAACTCTTTACGGTGATACAAGTTTGCAACAGCGGTGGCCACACTTCCGTATCAGTAGCATCAACATTTGATTAAAAACAATACCCAGGTCTTGAAGTTATGCATGTTACCAAAGGAAGCCTCGTGTCTCTGTCTCCGCATTGTTTAAACGGAGACACAGACAATCCGTACCGAATGCAGTATGATTCCCTTTCGTGGGCTATACTTATTCGTCTAGTGTTACTTTCTGCAGTATAATTAGTATTCTGAAAAAAAAAGTAGATCGCCATATTACCCATAACAATGGGCACATTTAGTATTCATTTCAGGCTTACATCAGGCCATACGACTTTTTCAGTTTAGTGAAGCCTCACGCTGAAGGTTACCTGGTAGAATGAGGGTGTGAAGAGAGGGTGAAAGTGGGGTAAGGTAGGTGAGAGTGAAGTGAGTGCCAGAGCGTCTCCAGCACCACCTTGTTTGGCGCCAGACACCCTCCTGCTTCTCCCTGTCTCCCTTACCACCCTGCTTTCCACTCCTGCCTCACTTTACCTATGCCTCATCGCCCTGCCTCTCCCCACTCCTTCACCATCCCTCCTCTTTCCACTCCTGCTTCACCACCCTGTCTTTTTGCACTCCTACCTCACCACCATGCGTCTCCACCCCACCGCTCATCACTGCCTGCCCCTCTCCACTCCTGCCATTCTCTACTCCTGCTTCATCACCGTGCCTCTCTTTACCCCTGCCTCTCTCCACTCCTTCCTCTTTCCACTCCTTCCTCTTTCCACTCCTGCCTTACCACCCTGTATCTAACCACCTACCTTACCATATTGCCACGTTCCACTCGTGCCTTACCACCCAGTTTCATTTCATTCCTGACGCACCACCCTGCCTCTCTCCGCTCCTGCCTCACCATCCTGTCTCCTTTCCTCCTGCCTTACCACTACCCTGCTCTTGTCACTTGGTCCCTCCACCAGTCCTCTGCATCTTCTTTCCTCTACTTATCTATTCCCCTTCTCCTTTCTTCCTTTCATCGCCCCAACTTAGCAACTTCGCCACTTCTATTTCTTCTTTCTTTTCCTAACCATCCATGTCTTCATTCTTCTTGTCTCTTCTTCCCATCCTTCCCTTCCTTCATCTTTCATTTCCTCCATTTCTCCCTTGCTACCCCTCTGCTTCTCCCAACCACGCCTGCTTTTCTTCCCATGGTTCTCCTTGCCTCCCCTCCTGCCCTGTTTCTCCTGCTCCCTGCCTTACCCCCCCCGGCACTCCCCTGACTCTTCTTGCTGTCCTTGCTCCCTTTCTCCCCCTCATTTCCCCTCGCCTGCCATCCCTCTTCCTCTCCGGCTTTCTCTTATCTCATTACCATACCACCCATTCTATCTCCTCCTCTACCCTTCCTTGCATTCCGTACTCGCTTTTTCTTCCTTCTCTCTGTCTCCCATCCCCTTCCTCCTCTCTTCCCCTGCCATCCCTGCTTGCCCTGTCTTCTGTATCTGTCTCTTCCTCCCCTGCTCCCCTACCTCCCTCTCCCTTACCTCTCTCCTTTTCCTTTACGGGCTCAGGATGTGGACACTCTCAGATTAAGCCAACTCTATTTATGGCTTGTCAAATATAGAGACACCAATGATATTAATCTCTGTATGGACATGTGGGCTCATTCGAGGTGTGAGGTGTTATAATTATGAGAGGTTGCGAGGTTACATGGTGTGTGAGGTGTCGGGTGTGGGGTGTGAGGTGAGATGTGGGGTGTGAGGTGTGGGATGTAGCCTAAGGTATGGAGTGTGGGATGTGGGATGCGATGGGTTAAGTGTGAATAGTATAGCCTATGCCTTCTTATACCCTTCTAACCTGTCTACTCAGTTACTGAAAGCACTATATAGGGATGGGTTTTGTCTGTGAGTAGGACGGAAGATTTCAAAGACTTGGACATGAGTAAACGCCTGTGTGGCCTATTTCCCTAGGCGCTTTGTCTGATAGCTTTCCCACTTAAATGCTTTCTCTTTCTCTGTTTCTGGATCCTACCTCACGCCTGTTGAAAAGTATGAGGTGCTGGAGAGGGACGTCTTTGTACTGTGGCATCCATATTGCTGCCCAGTTACATAAACATTCCTTAACTCCCACCCTGTCCCCCGAAAGGAAGATGTGGACTGCTAGACAAAGGCAACTTCAGCCTGCAGTCCACCAAGTTGACGTTTCAGAACAGTTTGGAGCTGCTACTGCTATGGCTACTACTGAGGATAGGAATGTTGTTGTTGTTGTTGTTGTTGTTGTTGTTGTTGCGGCTGCTGCTGCTGCTGTTCTTTTGAATACGAATTTAAGCCTCTTTGCCCATAACAATACTGAAGCTTGAAAAAATTAAGATATCTGCTTATGAGAAATGTATAACTGAGTATTCTTCTCTTGAATCATGAGGAAGACCGGAGAAAAATAATAAAATTCTGAAGTGTGGTGAGGTGAGGTTGAGGTGAAATAAGGTGTGAGGTTAGGTTGGTGTGAGGTGGATTGAGGTAATGTTGAGATGACATAAGGTAAGAGATTAATTTTGTGTGAAGTGAGGTGAGGTGAGGTTGAGACTAGACTGTTGTGAGGTTAGATGAGTGTGAGGTGAGGTGAGGTTGAGACTAGACTGTTGTGAGGTTAGATGAGTGTGAGGTGAGGTGAGGTTGAGACTAGACTGTTGTGAGGTTAGATGAGTGTGAGGTGAGGTTGAGGTTTCATAAGGTGTGGGGTTAAGTTAGTGTGAGGTGAGGTGAGACTGAAATAATGTGTGATCTGATGTGATGTGATGTAAGGTGAGGTGAGGTGAGATGTGAGGGTATCCAAAACAACCTTCATCATCCCTCCCCCCCCTCAACCATCGCTCGGGCATAAGACTTTCTCCAACGCCCAAGTAAGGCTTTTATGGTGGTGTCTGGGGGTCCTCACATACTCCCTCCTCACCCACCCACCCTCTCTCTCTCTCTCTCTCTCTCTCTCTCTCTCTCTCTCTCTCTCTCGCTCTCTCGCTCTAAACGCAGTGGTATGTTGCTTGCCCCTTGTCCCTTTCACGAGTTGGATGATTATGGAAAAAAATAAAAAAGATAATTGTAATCTGAATTCGAGGTGAAAAAAATGGTTGAAAAAGGACACGCTTCATGAGTGGTTCCGCCCTAACCTGAAGGAGGAGACAAGGGTAGAGTCTCCGCGGCCATCATGGGAGCCTATTTCCCCATCACTGCCCACGGTCGTCTTGAGGTCGTCCAACATGCGGTCTGTAAAAGAGAGTGTGAGTTAGGGCTCATCATCATCATTCGTAATCATCATCATTATCATTATCGCTATCATCATCATTCGTAATCATCATCATTATCAGCATCACAATAATAATAATAATAATAATAATAATAATAATATAATAATAATGATCATAATAAATAACATCATAATCATTATCAGCAGCAGCAACAGCTTCCTCTCACACCTTTTTCAGCTTTGACCTGCTGGCTATTAGCCTACCCTGTTCCGTCCGATCTCAGCAAATTCCAACGCTCAACTCGGTATTTTGTCAATGTTATTTGTTATATCTATCAATCTATCTATCTATCTATATATGCATTTGTCGGCTTATCCATTTGTCAAACTGGTTGTCTGTGTGTATTTGTATGAGAGAGAGAGAGAGAGAGAGAGAGAGAGAGAGCGAGAGTGTGTGTGTCAGGTGTCAGGGGCAGTGAGAGTGAGGTGTCAGGGGCAGTGAGAGTGAGGTGTCAGGGGCAGTGAAAGTGAGGTGTAAATGGAAGACCATGAGAGTATGAGGTGTGAAGTGTGAGTCAGAGGGGACAGAGTATGAAGAGTCACGATTTGAGAGTGTGGGAAAACAATATAGGGGAGAAAATGTGTCCTAATATGAAGGGAGAGGCTTTTAAAGTATGTAGTGCCGAAGTGTGAGTGAAGGGGATAATGAGTGTGAGGTCCTATGCTGAATGCGAAGTGAATTTAAGAGGGATTAAAAAAATGAATGGGAAACTTGGTGAGGATGAGATTGTAAGACATTAGGAAGGAATGCTATCTCAGAGAGAGAGAGAGAGAGAGAAAAAAAAAAAAAATAAGGGCAGGAGAGTATAAGAGTGTCAGGTATGAGGGTGAGGGTGGACAGGGTGACACGCGACGTTACATATAAGGGTGACATGAGCCAGTCCCTCACCCACACCCTGACTTTAGTAGGGTCGTGGCGTCAGGTAAGGAGAAAGAAATAGAAATAAGAGACAGGCAGATAGATAGACAGACAGACAAGTAGATAAACTGATAGGCAGTTAGATAGAAGGATGGTTGAGAGTCAGGCAAGGATGAAATGATACGATTTTGAGAATATTTGGTTTCACCTCAAGATCACAGGGCAGAGTAAAATGCAGGTATTCTACCCTTAAACCAACTGTAGGTCGCGGGTGTTGTACTACTTGAGTGTTCTCTCTTGTTCCTTTAGCATCTGTTGCTGAAGGGTTATATGAGAGATTCAAATCCTTCCCCACCCACACTGCCACTAATCCCTTCAGTCAAGACCGGCATGAAAAGTGAGTACTAACTCCACACACACACACACACACACACACACACACACACACACACACACACACACACACACACACACACACACACGGAAATTTTATGGGAGAGGACTGAAAAAGATTAATGGTAAAAAGGAAGACTTGACTCAAGAGTTACACAGTGCTCAGAAGAGAACAATGAATAATTCTTCTTTTTTAAAGATATGGTTTTTCTGCTTCATAAAGCAACGAAATAGCAACTCTCTTGCACCGGTTATCAGGATGACGATCTTTATGAGAGATGTATGTGTGCACACTATGACGTCAGCAGGAATACTTAACTTAAACATTGACAATAAACTTGGCAGTTATAACCGTGCATGTCTAGCTTAAGGGTTTGTAGTACCGCTAAATATGCAGGCAGTAATCTTTGCAGTTAAACCGTTGCATTAACAGTGGCGTGTATTGAAACTGTTTGCGCTCGTGGTAGTCGATTCACTCGTGGTATGTCTCTTCGTCCTTTGATGCCTGCGATACAAGTATCACAATAAGGCAGGCAGTTCGGCAGAACAACTAGGGATGATGTGGAAGGCTGTCAAGTGTCGGTGGGCGATGCGGACGCGGTTTTGGTTGGCTTTGCGGCTGATGCTGATGAAGACTGGGGAGGGATAGGTCGTGTTATATATAAGTAAATTTTCTTAAAATCCGCCACTACTAAAGAAAAAAAAAATCCCCAGACTGAGCACCAGACAGCACCAAAAATGTTATTTTGGACATTAATAAGACACAGCATATCTAGGCACATCACTGAGAAGTTTATGAAATGAGTAATATGCGCAGGTTAGGGACTGCTCTCAAAATTCATCACCATATCGCTGGGGAAAAAAAAAAAAATAACAGCATCAAACAGCATTAAGACTTTTTTTTTTTCGGAGACTTAAAACTTCCAGCAGATTTCTGTAATCGTTGAAACACTTATGATAAGCTAATACATATTATTTAATTCGCTACCATATTCCCGGAAAAAAGGCCAAAATCGCCAAGCTGAGCACCAAAACTCTATTATCTCGAAAACCATTCAAGCTATAGCAGAACTGCATGCAACTTTGTAAAGCTATGGAGAAGTGATGCATGTTGTTTACGCTGCTTTTTTTAGAATTTGTCACTAAAAAAAAAAAAAATGCAGTACACTGATGAGCGGCGGGGCTGGGAGATGGGGGTTTGAGAGATTGTGAGTGTGCAGGGAGGGGGGGGGGGTTAGTGGTGATGTATGTGGTTGTGGTTGTGTTGTTTCACGCCTGCCAAGTCCCTCCCTCAACCCTCCCTGAAGCTGGGCACCGTCAGCTGTTCCAACCTACTGACGTAATGCCTATAATATAATTGGGACTCAGCCTTTGATGTTTTCCTTTTAACATTTACAAGGCTGTTGTGACAGGATGAGGTCATGGGCAGTTTTGTATCCTTGGACTTCTCCCCCCCCCTGTGTGTGTGTGTGTGTGTGTGTGTGTGTGTGTGTGTGTGTGTGTGTGTGTGTGTGTGTGTGTGTGTGTGTGTGTTTGTTTGTTCTACTCAGACTTTCACTAATACAAACATGGGGTAGGCCTAATCGTGTTATGCCCCTCACTCATCAGTACGCACAGACTTTTCTACACACACACACACACACACACTTACCAAACGCACTTAGGTTACTTGAGATTCCGTACAATTCATAGACAGTCAGAAATCTGTCCTATACTCTTTTCACCTTAACTTGGCCCAGATTTTGGTCCTTTTGTGGCTTATTTCACATAATGGTACGGTAACCACTACGATCGTACCCGAAAGATGCTTACGTCTTGTAATAGCCCATACCTTTTATGTAAAGGCTGAATAAGATAATACGACACCAATACCTTACTTGCCTAACATTTCTTCATAGCTAACAACATAATATATTGCCCATCTTCTATAACAGCAGCATTCCATATGGAGAGGCAGCAGTTTTGTCAGGTGAGAGCAAACCAGATAAACCACTCCATTACAAAAAAAAACACACAAAAAAAGTGGGAGGGGGGGTTAGATATTAACTATGTTGAGTACCTCAGCTCTTCGCTCACCCATATCCCCCGCCCGCCCGTACAGCTGCCCACACAAATGACTCACATACACGACTCCCATACAGCTGTCTCGTCATCATCATCAGCAGCAGCGACAACCAGTATCATTCAACTGTAGGTTAAAGCTCGCATCCAACTTTTTCTTGGTGTTGTTCTTCGTATTCTCTTAGTTATCATCTCGTCATCTTGTTCCCTTCTCATCTCTTTCTCTCCTCTGAATTGCCACTGTCCAGCCGCATTTATAATACTGACTAGAAATTCAAACAGGCTCTCTTCACATGTTAAGTCTCCATATTTGGCCATGGACCAGGAGACACAGCTCATTATGACGTAAGAACACAACTACTACGCCCACGCCACACTCCCTCATAGACGCTTGTAAGGCGGGGTTTTTGCTTTGTGGCATCAGGGTCAAAAGTTGCGTAGCCGTTGCGTGGAATGTAGTGTTCGGGCTTTTTGTTCACCATCATCATCATCATCATCATCACCATCATTATCGATATCATTATTATCACTTTCGAGAACCGTAACATCGTCATCATCATCATTATCGATTTCATTATGATCACTTTCGACAACCTTATCATCATCATCATCATCATCATTATCAATTTCATTATGATCACTTTCGACAACCATATTATCATCATCATCATCATATTCGAAGGCAGTTTCATCATCATTGTCGTCGTCGTCGTCGTTGTCGTCGTCTTAGTTGTCATTATTATTATTCCATCCTTTCCCTGGAACCAAGATAATATATATATATATATATATATATATATATATATATATATATATATATATATATATATATATATATATATATATATATATATATATATATATAAAGGGCTGATACAGTATATGAACATCAGTTTTCTTCTCCTCCTTCTCCCACATGGCCTTCTATCAAACCTTCTTTGACGTGTAATCTTTCCAGCTCGTTCTCCGTCTTCCTCACCTTTTTCTCCCATTTGTCAGCATGATAAAAGTGTTTCTCCGATATTTGTAGAGATGACTTACTCGTGAGTCATTGGTTATATAGATAGGTGGCAGAGTGGCCGCAGGACAGCAGAAAACTGGGTGACTTGATGACTCGATCGGTTTGGCACTGGCCTCATGTTCGGGGGACGGTCTGGAGTGGGTTCGAGCCCCACTTACCGAGTTTGTAGGGTGTACACATAATAACACACTATGTAATCAATAGCCAACCCTACACCATAATATTGTCCACTGAAATTCGCTGTCTTTCACTGTCTTTTGTTTCATCGTGACAAGAGAGAGAGAGAGAGAGAGAGAGAGAGAGAGTTGACCGTAGGTAATAGAACTAAGATGATGATGGTGGTGGCTATAATGATGATTGTGGTGGTGGTGGTGATGATGATGATGATGATGGTGATGGTGATGGTATACAGTTGCAGTGTAAGAAATAAGGAAAATAGGTGTTCCCTGTATATAAACTATTCTTACGTCACTGTACGGATGTGTTTTCGTGTTTAATGTGTTAGGGTACGTTTTGCAGAAACAGAGTAATAGTGGATGTGTGCTAGTTGACACACACACACACACACACACACACACACACACACACACACACACACACACACACACACACAAACACACACACACACAAATATATATATATATATATATATATATATATATATATATATATATATATATAGATATATATATATATATATATAATATGGAGCCTCTGTAGTACAGTGGTAACGTGTGCGTGTTCGTACACTGAAGAACAAGGGTTCGCGCCCCGCCAGGGTAATAAACTTTGGGAGCGTTCTTCAGGCCATGTACTGCATTGGCGGACACAATGGGTGCTGTGGTTGAACCAGTGTCGCATACTATAATGTATGCTTGCACCCAGTCGGCTTGCGCGGGCGGATTACACTTGGTTCACAGACTACACACACATCCAAAGCCACTCCAACACTACAGTTACACTTACAAGCACTTCTAACCCTACATACAATCTCTACAAGACAGCCTAAGCCACTTGGTAGAGATACATTGGCTGTATCGTCCCCACTTCGGTAGGGATAGGCCGGTTCTGCAGTGGACACTCAATATATATATATATATATATATATATATATATATATATGAACCATGAGTCAGAGTTCTGATCTAGAGTAGTCTCATTTCTTGGCCAAAAGTGCAGGAGTTGCGTAACTGATTTATTGGTCGGTGGTGTAAGGCGTTGTCTGGGTTAATTAAGGATCCTACAAGTTCCCAATATTATGCTCATGTGCCGTCGGGGTGACCTAAATTCCTGTCATCCTCTTCTGGCTGACATCAGGCACATACATTTAGCGGGGTTAGAAAAATTATTTGGATATTCCCCTGCCTCACCTTTGCTATAGGAAGCAGGGTAGGGCAAGTGTGTAGTAACGAATCAATAAATGAGCAAAACAGAAGATAAAAGACATTTCCAATCTTTCACTCACACACTTGGTTAACTCAGAAACAGTCTGTGACATTCTGCACCCCCTGCGTAGTTTTTCTGCAAGAAGAAAGAACTAGAAGCCAGAACCCTGCAATATTTGCCCCTTTCTTTGCACGCGTTTTTCTTCACATAATATGGTAAGCACGTGAAAAATAAATACATGCGTAAATAAATGAATAAATAAAGCAGGGCAGAGTAGGCGAGGCTGAAAATAGCATGGGAAGGTGAATCTCCGAAGAGATTAAATAAGTAAAACAAAAACGTTAAGCAAGAGGGACGTGAGTTACGGCGGACAGGTGGATGGAAGAAGCTGGAGACAGGTGAGGTGAGGAAGGTGAGGAAACAGAGCAAAAGGGAAAACAAATAGGCAGAGAGATGTGGGGCAGAGACGAGATATACTGCAGCTGGTCGGTTATCATCTGACGGAACCAGGCTACTTCCACAACTCGTATACTGTCAGTTTGTGTAGAATACGATAAGCTTTAGTTATGAGGCTGGAATGAGTCTCCCCGATTACAGGCCATAGCTACCTTTCAGTCTTCCTACACATGGCCATCAACTGAGCTGAAGTGGGGTTACCGGTAGGAATATCTGTCAGATGGGAACACGCTACCGTACTTATTACTCAGAATTCGATTTGCAGTAACAAGGAGAGATATCTATGGGAAGTTTTAGCACTCTAGTACTTCATACAAAAACACATAGCCTAATAGCTCTCTACAGCTTTTCGCTCATGGGATAGATTTGTTTTTGTAAGAAGAAAAATAAATGGAAAGAATCAGCAGTCGTTTTTTGGTTCTTCCTCCAGAAAGAAATTCGAAGGGTGGTGAGTTATTGTGGAAAGGTAGATGGTAAGGAGGAAAAAAAATGAAAAAAGGTTGAGGTAAGTGAAAGTGTGATGACAGCGGGAAGTGAAGGTTGAACAGGTGAGGCAGGGAGGAGGAGGGTGAGATGGGGGGAGAAGGAAAGTTGAGGCAGGTGTGTGGGAGGGGAGGCAGTGGGTAGCCATGAGAAGTAAGGGTGAGGCAAATGTGTGAGGGGGAGAGGAGGGGATGAGGCAGAGATGGCAGAGAAGTGAGGCATGGGTGGGAGAGGGAGAGGCAGGGAGAGTAGAGAATTGAAACAGGTGTAAGAGAGAGATGCATGAGTGAAGCAGGGAGAACAAACTGGCCAAGTAGTGAGACAATGGAAAGTAAGAGAGGGGCAGGGGTGAGGCAGGGATTGCAGAAAAGGCAGGTGTAAGAGAGAGAGATGCAGGGAAGACAGAGAAGTGAGGCAAGCGTGTGTGTGTGTGTGTGTGTGTGTGTGTGTGTGTGAGAGAGAGAGAGAGAGAGAGAGAGAGAGAGAGGGGGGGGGCAGAGGGTAGGCAACAGGGGATATAGATAAAGTTAGGCGGGGGTCAGAGGGGTGAGGCAGGAAGTAGGAAGGTTAGGCAAGTGAGAGAATATATAGGAAAGTAGGTTAGGCAGGTGGTTAAATTGGTACGGCAGAGAGGATGTTTAGGCAGATGGCTAACTAGATAGACAGACAGAGATAGATAGATAGATAGATAGATAGAGAGAGAGAGAGAGAGAGAGAGAGAGAGAGAGAGAGAGAGAGAAGGAGGAAGGAAGGAAGGCTAAGTCAAGAGGATGAGTCATGGAGGCACAAGACCCAGATACCCTCAGAAAGAGGTCAGCCCCACCCCAACTACCCCGTACCCTCCCTCACGTCATCACTACCTCCCACCTCTTACCTTTCCCCGTCTTCACCTCTTCTCCACAACTTCCTCCTCATTCGTCTCCCCCACACCCTCTAACCCTCACCCTTCCTATTAAAATAAATCTTTAGTTATCACTTCAGTATCATTACGTAATTTTTAATTCTTGTTGCTGCCAGACGATTTTATTCAGCTCACCTCTACTCCAGACTCCCTCCCATCTCTCTCTCTCTCTCTTTCCCTCTGTCTCTTATAAACACATCATCACAAGCTGGAATGTTGATGGTGCCGTAAACATTGCCCAGATTTTCACAGATGTTTATAAAAGGAAGTGAAGTGAGGTTTGGTGCCAAGTCTGTCTATCTGTCTGCCTATCTGCCTTTGTAGCTGAATAATTTTCAGTCTGCTGTCTATCTGTCTGCCTTTCTAGCTAGCTAATTTTCTGTCTGCCTATCTGTCATCCTGTCTGTCATCGTGTCTGTTTATATTTATTCCCATCCAACCATCTACCTGTGTCTGTCTATGGAGCAATCTTTGTCTTTTTTTGTATCCACCTATCTCTTCCCTATAGTCCCTCTGTCTATCTATCTATCTGTCTGCCTTACTTTATGCTATTGTCGTTGTCTAAATATGTCGATGATAGTAATGACGATAGTGATGATGATGGTGATGATGACGATGATAATAATAATAATAATAATAATAATAATAATAATAATAATGATGATGATAATGATGTTGATAATAATAATAATAATAATAATAATGAAAATAATAATAATAATAATAATGAATAAAAATAATTATAGCCTAATGATAATGATGATGATGATGATGATAGAGCCTTACTTTAACTCCTACACAATGGCGGGTGTCTCTGAAGTTAATAAAATCATCTGAGGTTAGTTCGAATAAGATGCAAAGCCGCCAGAGGATTAAATAGTGTATGTGTGTGTGTGTGTGTGTGTGTGTGCAGTGAGAACGAGGTCGCGACACGCACGTTTGTATTACATATTTTGTAGATCGTGACAACCGGCCCATGAATTTGAGTCCCCCCCCCTCTCTCTCTCTCTCTCTCTCTCTCTCTCTCTCTCTCTCTACCTTAATAGGCATAGTTTGTGACAGCACAATGCAGCTTAACACTTGAGAGAGAGAGAGAGAGAGAGAGAGAGAGAGAGAGTAGGTGGTGAGGAGGAGTGGAGCGGGAGGAAGGGTGAAGGGGTGATGAGGGGGAGAGGAGGAGAGTATGAAATGAAGGAGGGGTTTGGTGGATAGAGGACTGGGAAGGGAAGGAGCAATGAAATGGGAAGGGATGTAGTGTGAAGAGGTAAGATGGGTATGGAGGGGGGGAAAGGAAATGGGGAATAGGTAGAGAATTGAAAGGTTGACGAATGAGAGGATGGGAGAATTTGGGTGGCGGGGTGGAGGAGGAATGACCGAGTATAAAGTAGAGGAGTGGGTGAAGGAGGAGTGGGTAGTCAGGGGAAAAACGATAAGTGGAGAGGTAGAGGGAGGGGAGGAAGAGAGATGGGATGGGGAGGAAAAATAGGTGAGTAGAGGTGAGAGAAGGGGAAAGCGAATAAAGAGACTGGGGAGAGAGTTAGGGTGGTGGGATGAGGGAGGGAGGGAGGAAGAGGTGGTGAGGTTGGATAGGTGAGGAGGGAGAGAGGGGACTGCCGAGGGAGAGGGAGAAAGAGGGCACTGTTCCCGGATATGGTGTGGTTAGTTTTTGGTGAGTGCTGTGGTGTGGTGTGTAGTGTAGTGTAGTTATTGTGTGTGGTGTGATGTGTTGTGGTGTGGTGTGCTGAGGTGTGATGTGGTGTGGTGCAGTATTTGGTTTGGTATGGTGTAATGTGGTATGGTGTGTGGTAGGGGAGGTCAGTAACCTACACTATGTCCTATTCCCAAGGGCATAGCTGGCTCACGAGTCACTGATACATCTTGCTTATCAGTTAGCTTGTGCATATGGCACATTGATATAATATTGTGACACATCATACTTATCAGTTAGTTTGTGCATATGGCACATTGATATTATGTTTTAGGTTAACTATGCAAACTATACCGATATTAACCTCGTTCCTCCAGTGACATATTCTATCGTATTCCTGCCACTTCTGGGTGATTAGATCAGTGGAGGATTTTCGAACTGGAATGATTAGATGAAGCTTGCATAAACCCGTTCAAGTATGAGAGATTTTTCTTAAGCGGCATGAAATTATCATATCAGAATAAACAAAAGAAAGTGTCGGACTTAAGGGGTAAAAATAATATGAACATCGTGCAAAAGAAAATGATTAAATTATTATATGTGACCTTGAATGTCATTTATGTAAACTGCGTCGCCATTTTTATACATACAAATAACATGCTGGAAAATATGAGTGTTCCAAGAAAAGTGTATCGCTTAGGTAACATTCAGTCCCACAGTACCTCTTGCTAGGTGCAGGATCTCAAGGCAATCTACCCTGGTCCAGATCATTTAAAGGTAGATGACCTGTCTATCCTCCTTCCCCAGTTGACATTACAAATTCGAAAACATCCATTCAAGACTAAAAATATATATACACCGGTATGTAGTGATGATCCTAAAAAATTCATTCACGATCGAAAAACGTCAAATCATGATTAAAAGAAAAAAAAAAAAAAAAAATCAGTCGCCTCACTGAGACTAACCACTGCGAGATGCACATGGCCTTCTCCCCGCAAGGCTGCTTAATCCACTAAGCCACCTTCCAGTTATTAGCCTGACGCATGGAAATAATACTCTTCACGACCGAGGAATGGATGTTAAGAGTCGTCGATCCATCTTCCAACAGAGAGCGCGAAGGTATGGACAGTCCCGAATTTCTAACGATACCGTACTTTCTGAAGCCTCTGGTGATAGAGCATGTCTGATAATTAGGTATCGTTGCTGACTGCACTGGAGAGGGACGCCTTCAATTGGTGGCACCGATATAACTAAACGACTCGACTGCCTGGCTATACAAACGTCCCACAGCTACTTCCCTACCCCTCGAAAGAAGGATGGTGAACTGTAGGAGAAGGACAGCCAAGATTTCAGTCCACCGGGTTCACATTTCAGATGAACTTGGGGCTACAACAACAGCAGCAACACTGTGTAATGTGGGATGCAAGCTAATAACATGTAACAGTTTCAGGTGTTATGTAAATGGCTAAAAAATTAGAGGCTTTGAGATGGTGGCGACCATCATCCACTCACTTGATGTAATGCTGCCTACTTCTTCCTTAGCCTTTATCATTCTTTTTCTGTGCCTGCCCTCTTCTCTTCCTATTTCTCCCATTTTTCCTGTCACTTCTTACTGCTTTTCTTTCCTTTACAGGTGGCTTTACATTGAGTAACAAGCCAAATGGTTTCCTGTAAGCCAAAAAACCATTTACAACGCTGGGTGGTAACCATAGAACCAACCATACGTGCTTCCTACGTGTCAGCAAGTGGGTTGGTGGAGGGTTAGTGCCCCTCCCCGTAAAACAAATAACTCAAAGTCAAATGGCCACCCCATACTGGATTGTGACGTCTGGCAAGAGATAGATAGATAGATAGCTTAGTTTCACGCTCTTCCTTTTTGGTTAGTAATGGGATTTCAACGTGTTTTAATGGTTGTGGGGACAAGGGTATTGAGAGGGTGGGTACAGGTGTGTGGGTGGGGTGTATAGGTGACAAGGGTATTGAGAGGGTGGGTACAGGTGTGTGGGTGGGGTGTATAGGTGACAAGGGTATTGAGAGGGTGGGTACAGGTGTGTGGGTGGGGTGTATAGGTGAGGAGAAAATGCATTAGCTAGAAAAAACAATACACCTATACTCTTAACACTGTATATTCTTTTTATCCCACTGACCCTTCTCACTGGCCAACCTTTCTGTTTCTAATACGTAAAAAAAAAGAAAAAAAGAAATGGTGTATGGGTGGGGGATGGTAGGTTGTGGCAGGATGTATGGGGTGAGGGAGATGTGTGTGGGAGTGTGTATGGGTGAGAGTGTGTAGGGAAAAAGGATGTGTGGAAAGGTGAGAGTGAGGGTGGGGGTGAGGGTGTGGAGGACAAATACAAAGATGGTGCATGGATGTGAGATGGCAGGTTGTGGGAGGGTGTTTTTGAGTGACATGCATTATAGGAGAACAGGGAGTGAGAGGGTGTGTGTGTGTGAATGGGTGAGAATAGGGGATTTAGTAGTGGATGTATGTGTAGGTGGCTTGGTTGGAGGTGAAGGTAAGGGAACCGGTAAGAAAGAATTAAGCATGTTAGTGGGAGAACAGGTATTTAGATGTGTGGGTGTAGGACGGGGTGGGAGTGAGGATGTTTGAGTATATGAGGCTGGACATCATCATCATCGACAACAACATCACGGAAGGGGTGAGAAAGGAGAGGAAAATGATAAGTGAGGCAGGGGAGTAATGCAGGGAGGAGAGGCAAGGAACGGGTGAGGCAGTAATGACAAGGTGGGAGAGGCAGCCAGAGGGTTAGGCAATGGTGAGGCTGAGTGAGGACAGTTGCACTCTAAGCTCTAAGCACGCGCGCGCACGCGCGCACACACACACACACACACACACACACACACACACACACACACACACACACACACACACACACACACACACACACACACACACACACACACACACACACACACACACACACACACACACACACACACACACACACACACACACACACACACACACACACACACACACACACACACACACACACACACACACACACACACACACACACACACACACACACACACACACACACACACACACACACACACACACACACACACACACACACACACACACACACACACACACACACACACACACACACACACACACACACACACACACACACACACACACACACACACACACACACACACACACACACACACACACACACACACACACACACACACACACACACACACACACACACACACACACACACACACACACACACACACACACACACACACACACACACACACACACACACACACACACACACACACACACACACACACACACACACACACACACACACACACACACACACACACACACACACACACACACACACACACACACACACACACACACACACACACACACACACACACACACACACACACACACACACACACACACACACACACACACACACACACACACACACACACACACACACACACACACACACACACACACACACACACACACACACACACACACACACACACACACACACACACACACACACACACACACACACACACACACACACACACACACACACACACACACACACACACACACACACACACACACACACACACACACACACACACACACACACACACACACACACACACACACACACACACTCTCTCTCTCTGTCAGTCCCGTGGTCATTACTCCATCATCTCAGCAGATCAACAAGAAACAGGGTGACAGCTTTCGCCAGGGAACATGCCAGTTGTAGGGCACCGACACGACACAGTTTATGTACCCTGATATTTACTGGTTGGCCATAGCCTAACTTCGCGTCCCTACACTTCGGCAGACAGATAATAGGATAGAATGGTGGTAGACCAACAGATAAATACAGTATATATATATATATATATATATATATATATCTATATATATATATATATATATATATATATATATATATATATTATATAAAACTAGCAGGGGAAAAGGTGAACACTGTAATCCTATTTGTTCTAGTTCAGTGTTTCGTTCTACTCCAGAAGGACCATGTATATACCTCTTATGCCTTTGAAAAGGGAGTATAAGAGGTCCAGGAACTTTCTATT
Source organism: Coenobita brevimanus (assembly GCF_032717465.1). NCBI lineage: Eukaryota > Metazoa > Arthropoda > Malacostraca > Decapoda > Coenobitidae > Coenobita > Coenobita brevimanus. Next base: position 75,219,579 of record NC_136976.1, read on the forward strand.
TCAGCTTTCGCACATTATTTGTGCTCACTTATTTACTGTTACCGGTGACCCCAAATGACCTCCAACCGGCGACGTCAAATGACCTTAGAGGTCAACCTCACATAGCCTATATCCGAACTGGAAGTCATGTGAGTCTCCGTGCAAAAAATTGGGCTGCTTGGTCTAGTCGTTCGAGTGTGTATTACTGGTGACCTCAAATGACCTCCGACCAGTGACCTCAAATAACCTCAGAGTCAAACTTACATAGCCTATGCCCGAAATGTAGGTCATGTGAGTCTCCATGCTAAAAATTGGGTTGCAGGGGTACCCGGCGTTGCCCGGGCCAAAAAGGCGAACACTATCGGTGACCTCAAATGACCCAGATCTTAATTTTCACCCCCCTAAAACCATCCTTGGGTCACTCTGATTCAGAATATTTAGAGTCTAGGTGACTCTGGCCCTTGGTTTGGGCGTGACTGAAGGACAGACAGACAAATAAACAAACAAACAACGCGTCTCATACATACATATATACATATATATAGATGTGTGTGTGTGTGTGTGTGTGTGTGTGTGTGCTAAGAAGTTCATTTTAGCGCGGAAATGAGGTTGACTGACAGGAAGTTGCACAGATAAGGTGGCAAATTACATGAAGAAGGATAACATGTGTTGGAAGGAAATTGTTCGAGAGGAAGGGGGGTCGGTATATGAGGGAGGAGGCGTGTGGTGGTTAGAAAGAATACACTACTACTACTACTACTACTAGTAATAATAATAATAATGATAATAATAATAATGATAATAATAATAATAATAATAATAATAATAATAATAATATAATTTGTTGTTGTTGTTGCTGTTGTTGGTAGTGGTGGTGGTGGTGGTGATGATGATGATGATGATGATGATGATGATGATGATGATAATGATGGAGAAGTAGAAGAGGAAGAAGAAAGCAAGATGAATGGAGTGTATGAAGGAGAGGAGGGTGTGGCTGGTGGGAGGAGGGGAGTGGGTCTTTACTGAGAAGGGGAGCGCAAGACAGGATATGTTTACGGCTGGTGTAAGGCCAGGCTGGTAAATTGCCAGTAATTAACCAGGGAGCTACCACCACTCCACCCCACTGCACTTCATTTCATTCCACGTCACTCTACTCCACTACACTCTGCACCCATTCTGTCTCCTCAATACACTCACTTCTTCAACACTGCACACCTATCTACACCCTCCCCACCTCCTGCACATCACCAGTACACTCTCCTACTACACTCCGCCAGTCTGCAGTACAGCCACCCCACTCCGCTCTCACATCGCGCAACACTTTATCCCTACCCCACCCTGTTCCACCCACAACCATTCTACCTTCCATCCCACTCTGCCTCCACCTCACACCCCATCTTTTTCCCATACTCTCCACACACCACTCCATTTCGCCCCACTACCTTCCAAACTCCCATCCACCCCTGCATTCCCACCCTGCAACTTCATCACCACACCCTACCACTATATCTTCACCCCACCCTATACCATCCTCAACCTACATTTCTTTCCCCTTCCTCTTTCTCCGACTGCAGCCCTCCAACTCCCACTCCCCTACTCTTCCATATTTATCCCTCTACCTCCCACTGCCCCCCCTCCTCTCCCTCTTCCGTCGCCAGCGACGTACCACATCTGCTCAATGCACCTTCTTCACCTAAAGCATAGACTTAAGATTTGCATATTTTAATAGGGACGGTGTAGCGAAAGAATATTTAATTAAGCATTTTATTACTGTGGCCACACTGAAGTAGTTTATTACAGCAATGCACTTTTCACCTAAACTTGGCCCAGATGTTTGTCCTTTAACAGTTTATTTTACTAATGTCAGTTGCAGAGAAAGAACGCTGGGGCTGTCCCTCCTTTTAGTGGCATTCTTTTTTGACTAGCACCATGTTTTGTATTTTTCTGTTATTACAACTCAGTCTTCAAAGTGGATAGATGGCAATTTTAGGCCAAGTTAGATGTGTGTGTGTGTGTGTGTGTGTGTGTGTGTGTGTGTGTGTGTGTGTGTGTGTAGTCTGTTCTGTCATCCGCCCCAACATCAATACATCAATAAGCCACGTATGCTGTGCCAGAATGATAATGTTGTGTGTTTAGTGTTGGCTAAGATGGCTCCGTACTGTTGTTGCGTCGCGTCCAGTGCTGAGCTGGACGAGAGAGAGAGAGAGAGAGAGAGAGAGAGGGAGAGGGAGAGAGAGAGAGAGAGAGGGAGAGAGTCTCCTTATGCACTGTTTAAGGGTTGTATTATACGAAGCTTTGGAGATATCTTAACACTTTTTCCTTAGCGATTTATTCTGCAAATCGCGCCTCTGTATCCTTATAAGAGGCAATATGGAAGATAAATCACAAAGGAAGTGGTGCTAAGAAGCCTCCTATGCCTCCTAGAATTCAGGCTAACAGTGGTGGTGTGCTGGGTGTGCAAGGTGAGGTGGTGGAGCGAGTGTGGTGTTGATGTGAGTGTCAAGGTCACGCGGGTATTATTAGTGTCGCAGCTGCCGGCCAGGGTGGACCTCTGCTACCTGCCTACCTACCTAAGCGGCCCCATCCTATCTACCTACCTACCCGGCCCCTACCTACCTACCCGGCCCCTACCTACCTACCTACCCGGCCCCTACCTACCTACCTACCCAGTCCCTACTAACCTACCTACCCAGTCCCTACTGACCTACCTACTTACCTACCCGGCCTCTACCTACCTACTTACCTACCCACCCGGCCTTGCTCTGCTTTATCCCCTGCCTATTGCTTTGCCTCATCCCCTGTTCCATCTACTCCTAGCCTTCTCTGTCCTCTCCTGTTTCGGCCCTATTCTGCCCTAAATCGTCTGCCTTATACTCCCTTGCTCCTGTCTTACACCATCTTCTCCTGTCCTCCCTGCCTCTGCCCTTGCCCCAGGCTTCCTTACGTGCTCTTTCCCACCCTGATTTACCCCGACCTACACCCCATCTGCCTTGCCAAACCGCCTCTTGCCCATATGTGCCCTTGTCCTGCCTTGCCCTGCCATGCCCTGCCATATTCTACTCTTCCCAACCCCCCTTTTTCCTGCCTTGCCCTACCATACTCTACCTTTTCCTACCCCCCTTCTTCTCTGCCTTGCCCTGCCTCGTCCCACCTACCCCACCCTATTTCATTAATCCTCACTTCTTCTTTCCTGCTTGCTTCAGAAAGTTGTGGTGGCTGGAAACGTGTGTGTGCAGTTGCTAGCCAGATTATCTCACGGACAACAGCTTTTACTCCAATAGTGTCCCAACATATTCCGCTTTCATGCAGTAAATTGGCTTTGCTTCTGATCAGTGCTTGAGATGTAATGTGACATTGTCAGGTTTGATATTCTAAAGGTGAATACTGTTCCCTTTCACTACTATAAGCTACCCCCTGCTGAATAAAATAGACTTAGGTTAGCCTTAATTGTGTACTTCTCGTAAAAGTTCATAGCACAGAAAGAAGAATACCAGTAAATAACTCTCAGAACCTTGGAAGTATTTCAGTGGCGAGTAAAATCGTCTGACGTTAGTCAGAGTAAACAGAGGGGCCGTCCCGCTAACCAGAGCATGATTTTTTTTTTTTTCTGGCTAGCATTAGATTACTTAATCCATCTCCTGAGAGTCGTCGGACTGAAGAGGATTACGATAGGAGGAATGTTGTAGGATAAATAATAGTTATTGGAACAACAAACCGATTCAGGCCGACTTCAGGGAGACTTCAGTGATGCGCCAGAGGGACTCACCACACTACACACAACACCTGGTTAATGGTTTACTTTGCTACGAGTATTACATGCACTTTGAGAGGGGAACGCCAGCGGGACGCAACAACCAATACTCACAATACAATGCCAGCCTTACCGGGTTACCTTGCAGTTACACATAGCCTACATCATCCACTTTGAGAGGGTAATGCCAGCGGGAACACAACACCCAATTCTCTCAACACACCAGGCTTACCAGGTTACTATGCCGTTACACACACACACACACACACACACACACACATCAACGTTGAGAGTGAAAGGGCAGAGGGACACAACACCCAGTACCCACAAAAAAATACCAGGTTCACCGGGTTATTATGCTGTTACACACACACACCCAGTATCCACCGTGAGAGGAGAATACCAGCGGGACAACACCCAGTACTTACAAAACAACACACTATTTTTGTGTTGCAAACAGTACACTGAGTAACCCATTATGATACAGAACAGTAAGGCAAACGCAACATATAGCCAACATAGAACACATGCAGTAGGAACAGAGTTACTTTGTTTTAATGTAGTAATGTACTCAGAGTTTATTTTGGTAGAGAAATTGAGTCCCCCCCCGCCTTCTCTCTCTCTCGTGACCTCCCCTGCGGCTCAAACTAGACTTGGCCCACTTGTGAGCTAACAGGAGAGTAATGCGGGCCAGCTGTCACTGCTTAATATTATTGGTGTTTATGTTTCCTAGGTGAGCAGAGAGAGAGAGAGAGAGAGAGAGAGAGAATCGTGACAGCTTGTTTTTTGCTTTCACAACATACAGAAACTCACCTCCTCCTCCCTCCGCTGTCTCTCTCTCTCTCTTTATGTCTATCTCTCTCTTTCTAAGTACATATGACAGCTTCATTTCCTCTCACTTTCTCTTTATCATTCTCTGTTCACTCCCTCTCTCCCTCTTCCCAGAAATATTTCTACCCCCTTTCTTACTTATGACCTTTGCATAACTTCCTCTCTCTCTCCCTCTCTGTCTGTCTGTCTGTCTGTCTGTCTGTCTGTCTCTCCCTCTCTCTCTCTCTCTCTCTCTCTCTCTCTCTCTCTCTCTCTCTCATTTAAAATTTCCATCCTCTAGTATTTCTTATAACTACACGACTTCACAATATTTTGTATTACACTAACGGTTTTACATTTCCCTGTGTCTGATTGTGTTGTACCGACTTTCATGTTATTGCTATGTCTTTCGTGTATTACCGTATTTTCATATTATTTCTAACCCTTTCGTAAATTTCTTGCATTTTGTTATCTTATGTAGATTAAAACAAGACGACGTTGTTCTGCCCAGTAACCTTAGCCGTCAGTGGGTGTCTCTCAGCAGACCACGACCAACTTGCATAATACCCAGAAATAGACAACACGTATTTATCCCTTGCCCAAGTGTCGTTCAGAGGTGACACTGGCAGTCTGACGTTGATAGTTTTAGTTTTTAAGGCTTATTATTGCTCTCTAAGGGCCTATTCTTCTTCGCCTTGGAACTTTCGTAACATTTCTTCCCATGTGTGTGCGTGTGCGTGTGCGTGTGTGTGTGCGTGTGTGTGTGTGTGTGTGTGTGTGTGTGTGTGTGTGTGTGTGTGTGTGTGTGTGTGTGTGTGTGTGTGCGTGCGCGCGTGCCTACTTCGTTCTTCGGGGTAGCGTGTATAGTAAGGGTAATTTTTTTTTCTATACACATCTGGGGATTCGTACTAATTGAAGCGAGATTTCAACCCTCCTGCTTATTATTAACCTAGCAGTATCTCTGTAGGTGCTGATACGGCACTGAGACGGTATAAAAGAACTACAATATTGCTTTCACCACAACTTTGCACAGATTTTCGCCCTTTTATAGCTCATTTCACGTTGCTCATTGGCAGAGAAAGTTAGTGCTGCGGCTGTACATCCTCCGTACAACGTTTCCTCATGGTTCTCACCATAATGTAGTATTAATCTATTGTTACATTTTAGTATTCAGGGTGGAGACAAGATGATTTTAACTTTCGGAACATTTGTGACATTATTTTCTTATTCTTACTGCTGTTATATTGTATTAATCAGCTTGAGAAAGACTACTAATATTGAAGGAACTATTTAAGGCTATATCTAACCCATCCAGATTGAAGATTATGTCCTAAGCTGAGTAAAATCTTTAGGATATTGCAAAATTAAGTTAAGAAAGATATCCCCGGTTAAGCCACGTTAAAGTGAAAGGAGCATAATGACAGTGCTCATGGTGTGGTCTGCTCCAGGTTGCATAGCGTGGTTGGGTGAGACAAAATTAATATTTCCTGGCACACCTCCGCCTGCCAACTGCCCCTTAACACCACCTCTGCCTGCTCATGCCTGCCTGCCCCTTATCACGTACAGCTGGGCACAAAAGTTTTCATAATACGTTACCTTTTTTACTTTTTGTTTTGGTGCTGGAGAAGGACGCCTTCATGTTGTGGCACCGATATAACCATGCGGCTCAACAGCCTGGTTACCCAAACGTCTCTAAACTACTTCCCAGTCCCCCCTGCGGAGGATAGTGAACTGAGGAAGAAGGGCATCTTTGGCCTGCAACCAACCGGGTTCACATTCAGTTGAGTCTTGGGTTGCAGCTACTGCTCTCATCAGGAACGTATTAATTTATTGTACCGGTATGCTTTTTGCCCTAACTTGACCTAAAGCTGCATTGCCTCCATATTGAATACTGAGCTGTAGCAATTTTTAACACTAAAATATGGTGTTTGTCATGGAAAAACGGTTATGGAAGGTAGGTAGTGCCGTAGCATTGTCTTTTTCTGCCACTTAGCTATGACAATAAGCCGCAAAAGGACGAAAATCTTCGCCAAGGAATGCTATAGTAAATCCCCCCACCTCTCAGCCCACTCATCTCCACCCTGCCCCACCTCTCCCTGTTGTTCCCTGTTCCAAGTTGCGCCCCTGAAGCTATCTGCCACAACCTCTTCATGGCCCCTTACACCACAGCATCCACCACTACCACCACCACAACTACTGCCAAATCTACCATCATTACTGTCCATCGCCCCTTCCACCACAGCTACTACCACCACAGCATCTATCACCACCACCACAACAAGTACTGCCAAATCTGCCATCTTTCACCACCACAGCATCTATCACCACCACCACCACCAGCGCTAATGGAAAATCTATCGCCATTACTTTCCATTGCCCCCTCCACCACACCACAGCATCTACCACCACCAATACTTCCACAATTACTGCCAGATCAACCTTCATTACTCTCTGTCACCTCTCCCACCAGCACCACTAATGTCAAATCTACTATCATTACTTTCCATCGCCCCTTCTACCACAGTTACCACCACCACAGTATTAACCACCATCACCACCACAACTACTGCCAGATCCACCGCCATTACTCTCCATCGCCCTTTCTACCACAGCATCCATCATCATCACCACCACCACTACCACAACTGCTGCCAAATCCACCACCATTACTCTCCATCCCCTCTTCTGCCACAACTACCACAACTACAAACATCCGAAGACAGAAGAGCGGTGGTACTGTGCTCATGTGGCTATTGGCGTGTTGCTGTCAGGAGATAAAGTATGTAGCAAAGTGTGTGTGTGTGTGTGTGTGTGTGTGTGTGTGTGTGTGTGTGTGTGTGTGTGTGTGTGTGTGTGTGTGTGTGTGTGTGAGAGAGAGAGAGAGAGAGAGAGAGAGAGAGACTAAAGTTAAGAGAGCCTATTGTGTGTGTGTGTGTGTGTGTGTGTGTGTGTGTGTGTGTGTGTGTGTGAGAGAGAGAGAGAGAGAGAGAGAGAGAGAGAGAGAGAGACAGGATGACGATATGGGAATGAGCGATGAGAAAGGGAGAGAAGAAAGGAAGGAGAGGAAATGGTGAGAGAAGGAGGAGATAAGTGAAGGGAGTGAGGGAGGGAGGAAGGGAGGACTGGAGGAAGAGGGAGGAGAGAGGAAGAACAGAACCTTGTCATTTACTTATCACAGATTACCCCCTCCCCCCACACACATTCTACCTCCCCAACCCATGCACACAGCCACCCACGCTCTACCACTCACACGCGAAGACGCTCTCTCTCTCTCTCTCTCTCTCTCTCTCTCTCTCTCGTTTCACTATTAACCTTCAGTATCACAAAATCAGTTCCGTGCTTTTTTGTTTTTTTTATAACTGCTTGTCCAAAGCAAGGTGAGAAAGAGTAACGCGTGCTGATGTTGCTGTTGTTTTTGTGTTTCTCTTGCTTGGATACCACTCGGCAAAAAAAAAAAAAAAAAAAGCCTGCCTAGAAAAAATAGCATTGTTTGGCCTTCATTTATACATGTTACGAATATTTCACCAATTTTACAACAGTCACATTGATTTCATGTCCATTCTCGACATATGCAATTCTTTTGTGGCGAATTATAGTGAAACGTATTGGGAAAATATGTGTCTCGCATTCTAAAAATTTTAAAATTCTGCCTGTAGTTTGGGAATATTAATTTTCGTCTTTCTTTCCTCTTTCCTCTTCATACGAATTTTTCTGGTGCTGGTGAGGGACGCCTTCACATCGTGTCACTGATAAGACTGGTGGCGGAGCTGCCTGGTTATGTAAATGTCCCTCATCCCATTCCCCATCCCCCAAAAGGAGAATGATGGACTGCAGAAGGGCATCTTCATTCTGCAGTCCAGTAGGTTCACGTTTCAGAAGTCGAGGCAAAAACAGCAACCACCACCACCACCACCACCACCACCACCACCATCATCATCACAACAACTACAACAACAAAGCAACAACAACTAGAGGGGCACTCACTGGAGCGCATCTCTCTGACAAGGGCAACGTACAGTAATTTCCAAACCACTCTTCGTAATGGGTTAGATTTTTTCATCATTGATTAGGGTTTCGCAAAAAGCGTTTTCCGGATCCAGAATCTGTAATACGGACCAGATCCGTCCCAAAAGTTAATCAATTGTTCCCAGGGACATGGGCTATCTACC
>NC_136976.1:75233287-75273287 GCF_032717465.1 Coenobita brevimanus
ATATATAGAATAGCTGTATGTCTATCAGTCTGCTGTCTCTGTATCAGTTATTCTATCAGTCTATCATCTGTCTATTTATCTATCTGTTTGTCTGTCTGTCTGTCTCTCTGTCTGTCCATCTATCTATCTTCTAGAACGTAAATGCATAATATGGCCTGTAATACTGCTCTCTGTATTTTATCTCTGCAAACAGTGTCGATTTTAAAATGTAAAAAAAAAAAATACAAAAGACATCAGGGAATAATATGCATGAAATTTTACTGGAAAGATATGCTGGAAAACCTCCTAAAGGAATGAGAATACGCGTCCAGGAGGGAAAAATGGATGCATGACTGAATCCTTGAAGAATGTTATGTGGAGGTGGAGGGAAACATGAGGGGGAAATACTTTGAGATTGTTCAGGCAGGTGGAGGGAATGGCAAGTAAGTAAGAGGATGTGTGTGAATGGGGGGAAGGAGAAGGTGACTTTACACTGGTAGGTAATTTAGCATTTTTTAAAAATCTGTAAGTATTCTTATCACCAATATGCAACACATGCTTGGATCCCCGACTCTGGACATGAACTAGGAAGTCTGTTTCCGTAGTCCAGTAGCCCGTCCAGTACACACTAACTGAAGGTTGGTGACCAACAACCCTCAAACATCATCATCAGTAGCGTTACATCTACCCAGTGTCTGTGTCACAGTGTGCAGGGAATATCACATTCAACACAGGTAGAATTGCATTAGCATCAGTGTTTTAATGACATATTAGTGGGGCTTTAAGCCACAGATCTTGGAATACTTTCCAGAGGCGAGCAGAGCCATTAAGTGTTAAGAAGAGTAAAACAAATAAGTTATCAGCCACTGTTTAAAAGTAGTTCGAGAGAATTTCCTAACCCTCAGATGTTCAGAAGTTTCCCAGAGGTGAGGAAAACCGTCTGCCGTTAGCCTTCGTATAACTGATAACATGTCGGCTGCCGTTTTAGGGTTAAAAAGGAGCAGTGTAAGGCTTGTTAACGTAATGTAGAATCTCACATTGCTGCAAACAACAGCAGAGATCGAGCACGTCAACACCCAGTCCCTGGCCCAGTGCTTTTTCATGGTAGCATGATGGAAAGTGAGAAAGAGTGCTAGGTCAAGACAAATGCGTCACTCCTCACTGCTGCACCTGCGTCTGTTTGTTTGCCGAGTTGGGGCGGGGAGGAGGAGGAGGAGAGACGAGAGAGCTTGACAGAATATTGAAGTTTATGATAATGACTGGCTTTCTTCTTGTGTGTTTTTTTTTTTTTTGATGAATTTGGACTGCATAAATATCAGGACATGCAAACCACTTTTGTTTTGTTGTGTTGTGTGTGTCTGTGTGAGTATGTATGTGCCTTTTTATTCATGTGCATTTTCTTGACAAGGAGAGACGGAGAGGGAGAAAGGAGGCAAGAGAAGTTGAAACCAGTGGAGGGAGGAGAGAGGAGATTGAGAAAGATTGGAATATATCTGTCTATCTATCTATATACCTAGGCTGCTTCCCCCAAAGAAAGGGAGGTAGCCGAGACAGGACGACACACTCCCAGTTTACACATCCACACACACACATTCATTGGCATCTTAGCCCCAAGGGGAATATATATATACGGTAAATATACTGTATATGCGATATATATATATATATATATATATATATATATATATATATATATATATATATATATATATATATATATATATATATACACACACACACACAGATTAGAATAAATACTGTAAAGCTACGGCCATGGCACCGATCAACACTCACCTGAATATTAACCAAGGTCTCTTCTTTCACGACATTTCCTCGGACTCTCTTTCTGTCCGTGTGTCCGTCTGTCTGCGGTTTGTGGCTGTGTACACCTGATACCTTCTAGAATAGTGGTGTGTGTGTGTGTGTGTGTGTGTGTGTGTGTGTGTGTGTGTGTGTGTGTGTGTGTGTGTGTGTGTGAGAGAGAGAGAGAGAGAGAGAGAGAGAGAGAGTTTGTATCTGTGTGTGTGTGTGTGTGTGTGTGTGTGTGTGTGTGTGTGTGTGTGTGTGTGTGTGTGTGTGTGTGTGTGTGTGTGTGTGTGTGTGTGTGTGTGTGTGTGTGTGTGTGTGAGAGAGAGAGAGAGAGAGAGAGAGATTGTATCTTTGTGTTTTGTGTGTGTGTGTGTGTGTGTGTGTGTGTGTGTAAGACACGTAAGACTTAGACTTCATACTTCTAGTCGCCTCGGTGATTTCGTAACATATCTTTCTTGGTGATTTATTATGCCTGTGACATGCATTTATCCCCTCTTTGCATTACCGGAGATAATTACATAAATGGCATATATACGAGAATATCATGAAAGAGGAAATTGAGAAGTGATGCTCATACTAAATCGGTAAGAAAATGGTGTTATGAAGACTCCTACGCCACTTAAAAATATAAACGAAAGTGGTGTGTGTGCGGTTTAAATGGGGCCTGTCTTGTTTGTTAGCATTCTCTCTCCTTTATGCCTTCACTACCTGTCAACCACGTTTCCTAGCTTAATCCAGTTTCATCTAATCTAGTTTAATCTAAGCTTACTACCTGCGAGCCACACTGCCTAGCCCGATCAAACCTAAACTCACGACCTCTCACTCTCTTGCCAGACTTAGCAAAATCTAACTTAACCTAATCTAATCTCTTTATAGTTCATTCATTTTAATTAGGAAGAGATTTTCGTCCTTTCGCTGCCCACTTCCCAGAGCTTAGTAGCAGAAAAAAAAAAAAAAAAAAAAAACATTGCCACGGCCCTTCATCCCTTCTACTGTACAGCATTTTTCGTTACTAACACCATAGGCTATTCTAATGTTGGTTTTTGGCTACAGCTCAACATTCAAGATGGAAAGATGACAGTTTGACGCCCATGCAAAGTGAAAAGAGAATAATCCAACCCGGTCTAACATCCTCACTAGCTAACCTAACCTAACGTAACTTAACCTAATCATAGCAATCCAAACCAAGCCAAACCTAATCTAACCTAACCTACCACTTTCCCTTCTTAAAGAAACCTGTCCCAGTTTCTGATTTTAGTTATGGATGGCGTTAGATATTAATGATACCGAAGGTCAAGGGGAAAAAAAAGATACTGCAACACTAACGATGTGACGGCATGCAAGAGACAGAAATGATGCTCTGAGGCTTTTATGGAGCCTGTATTGTGTGGCTGAAATTATGAGGACTATTGTGAGCTCTGAATGTGGTGATTTGAAAGTAGAAGGGTGTTATGAATGAGGGTGAATGAGTAAGGCTGTTGTGGATGAGGATGAGTGAATGTTGTGAGAGTGTGTTGTGATTGCACTGTAAATGTTTTATGACTGAGTTAGGGTGAGTGAATGTATTCTGAATTCGTTGTAAGAGAATGTGATGAGAATGTTTTGTGTGTGTGTTGTGAGTGAGGATGCCTGAGTGAGCTGAGAGTAAGGATGGGAGAAAATGTGTGGAATGGTTTATGAATGAGTGTTTTGTGAGTGAGTGGGGTTGTGAATGTGTTGTGAGAGCGTGTTATGAGCGAATGTGTTTTGATTAAGGGTGAGTGAGAAAGCGTAAGTGAATTGTAAGGTAGTGTGTTGTGAGTATGGGGTACAGATCTAATTTCCACCGGTGATGACTCCATGCTGGGCTCAGCGGTGTCAGCAGTCGCATCGTCACTAGATGCATTGAAGGGACGCCTTCACATGATGACACAGATAAAAGTGGACCGCTCCACTGCCTGGTTGTGCACACGTGTCCCAGCTCCTCCATATCCGCCGAAAGAATGGTAATGGAGAGCAAGAAAAGGGCAGCATCAGCCGATAGTCCACTGGGTACACATTCACTTGAACCTGGGGCCACATCACAACCACAGCTACAAGCCCCTCAGTACGAGGAAATATTGTTAAAGAATTATATTCCTGTTTTCTCCGATCTCCACACGATCTTCTTCAGCTCAAAAGTTTTCCCACTGAATAGTTTAGATATAGCCTTCTTTAACCCCCACATAAAAAGAGAATTTAAAGTTGCATATTATCGCTTAGGGTTAGCAAAAATAGAATGGAAATTGACATAATTCTATTGTGAGAGTGAAGAAACTTTATCCTGAGGCTATAGTTCTTTCACTTGAACTTGCCTCAGATTTTCGTCCTTTTAGCTACATTTTATTTTATATATCTCAGTGGCAGAAAAAAAAAATGTTATTTCTTCACACTCCTTCCACAGCACTTCTTCGTGGCTAGCATCATATTCTAACATTCTCGATGGAGAGACCGCATTTTAAGTTAAAGTGAAGTGAGCATAGTGAAACTGAAGTAGTATAGTTCCTACAGTACTTATGTCATTAAATGAGAACTTATGTCCACCGCCCATGTTGAAATATGCCAGGGATATCACAGTCAGGACAGGTGTGATTCAGCTATTTTCTCCTGCTGCATTCAGACTCTTCTACTCACTTCAGGAGAAACACACACACACACACACACACACACACACACACACACACACACACTCACACACTGGATGGTTATATGTAGCTTTCATCAATTCCTTCATTACCTGGCGTCCGACTCTCCCAACCATGATGTAGTCAGAATAAGTTACCAAAACGGTATCTGACTGAAATGATTAAAGGTGTGTGTGTGTGTGTGTGTGTGTGTGTGTGTGTGTGTGAAGGGCATTATGAAAATGGATTGCTAATTTTTTCTTGTTGCTGTGGCCCAGGCTTATATGAACGTGAACTCGATGGACTACAGGCTGAAATTGCCTCATCCTGCAGGCATCTATAAAACCAGACAGAGGAGCCGCTTCCTGGGGACAGGGAGGGAGGTGGAGGATGTTTGTAAAACCGTGCAAAGGAGTCACCCAGTTATTTTGGTGCCACCACGTGAAGGCGTTCCTCTCCAGCACGGAAGTGAGTTGATTCTACATTTTTTTACAACCTACCCCAGTCTCTAGTCCACTGCTGTGTCCACTTGACCACCATCTTGAGTGTTTCGTACCCAAACTTTCATCCTAGTGCTCTTAATACTAAATGAATGTGTGTGTGTGTGTGTGTGTGTGTGTGTGTGTGAGAGAGAGAGAGAGAGAGAGAGAGAGAGAACTTTGCCAAATCAGTCTCATCCAAAGTCTGACTGTGTACAACTAGACGTCTTAATTCCGGAGGAGTAGACGCAAAACGCTTTCATGTCGTCTCTCCTTCGCCATCAGTCTACCATCTCTTCAGCTTACACTACCCTTACTCATGTACCTCTCCACCCCATCCCTCCCCCTCATCCTTGGTTTCCTCATCTACCTTACTCACATACGGTACACTTTCCTAGTCTTTTTCTAGGCCTTCATTCCCTCCACATTGCCAAACTTAAATATTTTTCATGCAAATAGGAAAGTATTATGTTCAGCCGAGAAAAATCCTGCTTGTTAAAGTGTTATAAGGAAATAGAATGCCGACAGAGTTCATCTTTGTAGTGTTTCATGAAAGAAAGATCGTAAAAAAAAAATTGTTAAACACTGAGGCTAACAGAGAGAAAAAATGAGCCTGCTTTAACCTACCGAGCGCTGCCTCCTTATCGTTCATGGTTGTGGTGTTAATTCCCTCTCCCTTGAAGTAACTATTCGTTTATCCTCCTCGTGCCACGGAAACAGATGGCGGTGCAGGTGTTGGCAGGGCACAGACAGGTGGTGGCAGAGCAAAGGTGTTGGCAGGGCACAGCTGGTGGCAGGGACCAGGTGTTCTCAAGGCTCAGGTGATGGCAGAGCACAAGTGGTGGCTGGGCACGGGTTTTGGCAGGGCACGGGTTTTGGCAGGGCACAGGTGTTGGCAGGGAAGAGGTGATGGCAGGGCACAAGTGATTGCAAGACACAGGTGGTGGCACAGATTCCTGACTCAACGCTTACAAACACCACAACACTGAGTCAAGGATATCCCAGTTTGTTCTCAGCCAGGTCGTCGTGCATTACTGTACTCCTTTGTACTCCTTGGTACTCCCTAACGCCACACCTGCCACACCAAAATATCGCCCTGGTGGTATTAGGTAGGCAGGCAGGCAGGCAGGCAGGCAAGAAGGAGGAAGAACGATCGAGGCAGGCAGTGTGGCGGTAAGGCTGCAACTGCGACTGAGAGAGGGATATCACTAACACCCTTACCCTCCTGGCACCCCGCCCGGTTCGCCTCTCTATAGCCCCCGCCCACTGCCTCACGCCCACACGCACACCTACACTCACACCTACACTTTCATCTCGCCCACGTCCACGCCTACACCACCACCACCACCATCACGAGGCTTTACCAACGTCCTTCCCGTATCCTTGTGTGTGTGTGTGTGTGTGTGTGTGTGTGTGTGTCTGTATCTATCTATCCATCTGTCTATCCATCTGTCTGTCAGTGTCTATCTTGTATCTATCCATCTACCTATATCTGTCTAACTACCTAACGACCTATCTTTCTTTCACACACACACACACACACACACACACACACACACACACACACACACACACACACACACACACACACACACACACACACACACACACACACACACACACACACACACACACACACACACACACACACACACACACACACACACACACACACACACACACACACACACACACACACACACACACACACACACACACACACACACACACACACACACACACACACACACACACACACACACACACACACACACACACACACACACACACACACACACACACACACACACACACACACACACACACACACACACACACACACACACACACACACACACACACACACACACACACACACACACACACACACACACACACACACACACACACACACACACACACACACACACACACACACACACACACACACACACACACACACACACACACACACACACACACACACACACACACACACACACACACACACACACACACACACACACACACACACACACACACACACACACACACACACACACACACACACACACACACACACACACACACACACACACACACACACACACACACACACACACACACACACACACACACACACACACACACACACACACACACACACACACACACACACACACAAGCCCCCGTTACCTGCCACACCCTGACAAAAACTCCAAAAAACTTATAGTGAGCAAGTTTATTCTCTCTCTCTCTCTCTCTCTCTCTCTCTCTCACACACACACACACACACACACACACACACACACACACACACACACACACACTGGCACGGTATAAGCTCAGTGGAGTATTTTTAGGTTCGATTTGTAGGGCGCCTGCCAGTGTGATGTGTCCTGCCCGTCCCCTCTTCCCCACCTTTCTTCGCTTTCTCTTTTTTTTTTCCCTCCCTATCCTCTCTTTTCCTCCCTCCCTCTTCCCTCGTTTTTTCCCTCCTTCTCCCCTCCATTTCTCCTTCCCTATCCCCTCTTTCGCTTCCTCTCAACCTTTTAGGTGTCTCCTTTCCATCCCTTTCTCTCTCTCTCCCTCACATGATCCCTCAATCCCTTTCATCTCCCACCTGATTTTCCTTCACCCACTTATCCTTCCCTCCCTCTTTCTTCTTCCTACTTATCCTCTATCCTTTCCCCTCCCTCCATTTCTTTCTCCTCCTTCTTAACTCTCCTTCTTTAATCCTTTCTCTCACCTGCCGCCCTCCCTCCCTTCCCTTATTCTCCCACCAAACTTTTCCCCCTCATTTCTTCCCGCACACTTACTGTCTCCCTCCTTCTCAGTCTTCGACTCTTCTTCTTCCCCACCTCACCTTGTCTGTTCCATCCTGTCACCTCCTCTTCATTTCCCTCACTTGAAATCTTCCTCCCAGCCACTCTCACGCGGCCGCTCCCTTCTCATCCCATCTCAACAACACCCCTCTCTCAGTCCATCCCTGAATCCCTACCTCATTCTTCTCTTTTTCCCTCCATCCTTTCCTCCCTCCTTCCTTAACCTCCACCTTACCACCTTCTCTTTCCTTCATCCTTCCCTCCCTTACTCCTCCCCAATTTAACCGTGTGGCTTCCTCCAGCTCCCTGATCTAACCTTACCCTCCTTCCCTCCCTTTCCTTTCTTCCTTCCTTCAAAATCTCTCCTTCATCTCCTTCCTTCTCGCTTGCCTTCCCATTCTCGCTCTCCTTTAGCTGAATCTCTCCCTTTCCACCTCCCCCTGGCCGGTCGCTCCCTGTCTCCCTTGCATATGCGTGTCTGGCCACCTCTAAACAACTTGATGTATGGTGTGATGTTACTCTTTTCTCCGTGGCCCTACGACACACACACACACACACACACACACACACACATACGGTATTATCTCATATACCCCACTCGTCACCGCCCACACGCCCATCACAAACCCGCATCTCTCTCTCTCTCTCTCTCTCTCTCTCTCTCTCTCTCTCTCTCTCTCTCTCTCTCCTATGCACTATATTAGGATTAAGGCCGGACCACCTCGTAGGGACCGTAAGGTCTGTGTGGTCTGTGTATCTATGTAACTCTATGTAACTCTCTCTCTCTCTCTCTCTCTCTCTCTCTCTCCAGTGTCATTTACCTTAGTCTAGTCGACCCTCCAGCCTGACTACACTTGGACATTAGGCCTAACTGAGCTGAAAGGGTCAAGGGATCTTGGTTAAGGTAGACAAATGCACTACAACAAAATTTATACGCAATTTCCAGTCGTTAGTATATTTCATTTTATAAGAAGGGGAAGAAAAGAAGAATGGAGAATCTTCCTAGTGACTCTTGTTCTTCCTACGAAAATAAATAAGAGGCTACGGGAGGGGATTAATCACAACTGTGCATTTCAGCCAGATACGATTAGGTGACATAATAATTCACCGCACCACACTGGTTAGCCCCTTGATGTAGACGACGTATTTTAGTGTGTGTGTGTGTGTGTGTGTGTCTGTGTGTGTGTAATTTGGATAGAAAAAAAAAAAAAAGCTCATCAGGCTGAAGAGATTAAAGATTTTAGGGAACCTGGCAGGAAGCTGCTGTACGTTTAATGTTAATCCTCTTATCATGAGATGTGGATATTTTTTGCTCAGAATCCACAGGGGAGAAAGGCAGGGTGGAAGGAAGAGACGAAGGGGAATATAAGAGTTGGAATAGAATTGTGTGGAGAAAGAAGAGAAGAAATTTCTGATAAATCGAGAATGTACAGTACAACAGAGAAAGAGAAGTACATAATTCACATACAATCTTTAATACACACACACACACACATAAACAATATCTATCTATCTATCTATCTGTCTATCTATCTATCTATCTATCTATCTATCTATATATATATATATATATATATATATATAGAGAGAGAGAGAGAGAGAGAGAGAGAGAGAGAATGTGTGGGTCATCGCTTGTTTTAGTTTTACTGGAGACACGTGGGGTCCTGCTGCTTGTTTACGTTTGTCAGGTTGCTGGCGGTCACAGCGTCTGCCAGCACTCGCTCGCGCGCGCACGCACACACACACACACACACACACACACACACACACACACACACACACACACACACACACACACACACACACACACACACACACACACAGTCTATCTTTTGTCTATCTATCTATCTGTCTCTATCATTCTATCTGTCTATACATCTGTCTGTGTATCTGTATATCTCTGTGACTGTCTCTCAGAAACCTTTTATATTTTTATCAATCAGTCAGTCAGTCAGTCTGTCCATCTGTATATCTGTCTATCTCATATCCCTCCTCTTTACGGGCTAGTTAGTAATCTTTAACACGTATGAAGCACCGACTTAATGAATCGAAACTATAAACCTTCCTTCCTGCTTAAATGTGCCTGGTTAGAAGTACCTTGAGGTGGTTTGGCCACGAGAAGAAAATAGTGAGAGACTGACTAGGAGACTGTATGTGAGTCAGGTGGAGGGAGAGAGGGAAAGGGGGAAGGGGATACTGAGTATGAAGTAGGACGGTGGGCAGGAGAGGCGTTTTAGTGAGAGTGGTGTGAGTCGATGAGAGGGCAACCAGATGGCGGAAGACATAGTGACAAGCAGAGGATTCATTTGTGGCCACTCCTTACAGGAAGGCGTCTGGGTATAAATCGATTGATTGATAGATACATAGAAAAATAGATAAGCAAGATCTTATCAGTCATGACAGTTTCTAGACAGTGTAGAATAACCATTGAATCGATTGCACAATAGTCCGTTACTATTGTACAGCACGTTATGTGAAGTCTTTTGTGCGCTGTAATTAGGATGTACACCATTGTCCTTCTGTATTTTGGTGTGTGTGTGTGTGTGTGTGTGTGTGTGTGTGTGTGTGTGTGTGTGTGTGTGTGTGTGTGTGTGTGTGTGTGTCTGTATTTATGTATATATATATATGTACAGACCTCACGATCACTCAGCCTTGTCCTACATTCATTCTGTTCATTAGGCTTGGCACTATAATCTTTCTTTCTTCCTCTCCTGCAGATAATAGGCTACACAGCTGGCATGCACAATAAAACCTTGTCGCAACTTGACATATGTGCTTTTCATATTCGCATGGCCTAAAGGTGGT
The DNA here is from genome assembly GCF_032717465.1 of Coenobita brevimanus. Lineage (NCBI taxonomy): Eukaryota > Metazoa > Arthropoda > Malacostraca > Decapoda > Coenobitidae > Coenobita > Coenobita brevimanus. The sequence goes on from NC_136976.1 coordinate 75,243,827, forward strand.
ATCTCTCCATCTTGAATGTTGAGTTGTAGCAGTACGTTAGCAGTAGAATATGATACTGATCGCGCAAATGTGCTATGGAAAAGGATGTAAAACTGCTTTTCTTTTTTTTTTTCCATTTGTCATTGAGCTACGCAGAATAAGCTGCAAAGGGACGAAAATCTGAACAAAGTTAAGGTGAAAAGAGTATAATCAGACACTCAAGATGAGAGAAGTGGAGTACATGATGCACAGTGGTTTGGAATGGAGAGAAATACCACAGATGAATTTGGAATGAGGCTGAGAAGGATTTGATGACATGAGACTGGACAGTATACTGTATACATGCCACTTTACTGAGTGTAGTCATCAATGTCATAAAAATGTCATATATTCTATCATCATCATCATCATCACTTGACTCAGAAATAATTGTCAGAAGCTGGGGATATGTCCACACCTTCGTGCTTCCAGTTTTCATAGTACAGTCCCTCAAGTGCGTCGAAGGTAGTATTAGTATTAGTAGTACTTGCAATCCCAGGCTCATCTGAACGTGAACCCGCTGGACTACAGGCTGAAACTGCCCGTCTCCTGCAGTCCACCATCCTCCTTTTGAGGATATGAAAGGAAATGATGGACGTTCGTAAAACCGGAATGTGAAGCTATCCAATTTAATATCGGTCCCACCACGTCAGGGCCTCCCTATCCAGCACCACATCGAAGGTATGGTTAAAGACACATCTGTTGTATACTGAACGTGACACGAATGGATCCTTCGGCCTTGGAAGGAACAAAGTGAAGGTGGTGGTGAATATTTTTGCTTGGATAGTTGAGCGAGTGAGTGTGGGTGGGACTCACAGCACTTACTCACTTGCGACCTGCACTTTAGCACACAAGCACAATAAGATGGGGCTGTGTTCTGCGGGTGGATAAAATGGTGCGCGCGCGCGCACACACACACACACACACACACACACACACACACACACACACACACACACACACACACACACACACACACACACACACACAGTCTCTCTCTCTCTCTCTCTTTCGTAATGAAGGACCTAATATAGTTAGGATGTAGTGTTAGGGCAGCAAGATGTGTATCTAACCTTCTGAATACGATGTTTTCGCTCGGATGAATAAAATCGCCTGGTGTTAGGTAGAACAGTGTCTAAGGGCGCCTATACAATCCTCATAGCAATGAAATCATATGAATACTGTGTGTGTGTGTGTGTGTGTGTGTGTTTATTTTCTTTTTATTCCGAGTTCATTTACATCTGAGAGAACTGGGCCACTCTCACAACTTGAAATAAGTCTTGGTTGCGTGAAATTCGATGAGCCGTAGATATGAGATAGAAATAAGTGTCCTTGGTTACTGGTCAAATCAGCCCTCCGATCTGTTCACACCTGGCCATCAGCCGAGGTGGAAACTTATTAGAGATCTTTGTCAGATTGAACACGCTGTAGACACTTGTTTCCTTGAGGCCCGCCAGTTCTCTCTCCCACGCATTAATAGCTGGCGCCACTTGGAGAATGAGAGACTGACTAGGAAAGTGCATGTGAATTGGATGGAAGAGGGAGGATGATTGGCTGACATTGGTGGAGGAAGTGGCTGACAGTGGTGGAGATAGTCGACATTGGTGGAGGAGAGGGCTGACAGTGATGGAAATAGCTGACTGTGGAGGAGGAGATGGCTGACATTATTAAAAGAGTTGGCTGACAGTGGTGGAGGAGATGGCTGAAGGTGGTGGAGATGGCTGACGGTGGTGGAGATGACTGAGTAGTGGATATGGCTGACAGTGGGGAAGGAAGTGGATGACAGTGGTGATGACTTACAGTGATGGAGGAGTTATGCAGTTGGCTGAAGTAGTGGAGAAGGCCGAAAGTTTTGCTGACTTCCCTCCGGCATATCGCTACATCGCGGTATTCAGCATGAGAATTTATGATCATCAGTTCCCTTTGAGAGTGATACCGAGGAGGAGGGAGATGGGGAGAAGGTGTGTGAGGAGAGGAAAGTGGAGAGGTCAGGAGAGAGGAGGGAAGAGGAGAGGTTAGGACAGATGAGGGAAGGAAAGAGAAGGGAGGGGTAGGAGGAAGAGGGAAAGAGAGGGCGCAGATGAGGTGGGGGCACATAAAACGCTAGGCGGCTGTTATCTCAGACCCAAGTTTACAAGAACCTGGGACCACAGCAGCAAGAGAAACATAGCCAAAGCAACAACAGCAGCAACAACAACAGCGACATAAACAACAACGACAAAAAGATAATAATAAGAAACAAAAACAGTAAAACTAAGATTAATAACAATAGCAATAATAAAAATAGGCAGCCTATCTGTCCCTGTACCTTTGAATGAAACGGAAGAAAGTGTAACCGTACCTTTATTTCTTCATTTATATGCATCTAACTCTGGACATGTGCCAGAAGTCTCGTTCCCGAGGTCCATTAGTCCATCTACAACACACCAACAGAGGTCTGATCACAAACATCCACTTGGACATTGATATCCACCATCTCTGTTGTGGTGAATTAGAAGTGTCACATTCAGGACTGGTGTGATGGTATTAGTGGGCATGTTTTTTATGACACGTCCGTAGGGCATTATGGAAGAGCAGTGGAACACGGTGTTAACTGATTTCATCATCACCATCATCCCAGCATTAGGTCTTACCTATAGGATGGAGCGATTACAGACAATGAAATTTAAACATTCTCACAAGATCCCAAGCGCTGATTGACTGATATAATGGCGACGTCCCAGCTAGCTAAAATGCGATGTCCTTGCTAGCTAAGAAGTAGCATCATTGGCCTCGATGCGTAAATAAAACGTAATTTTATGGCGAAAATGGACCCTTTTGGTCGCTTTTGAGCACATAGGGTCTTTGACAATAAGTTCAATGTTTTATCCCCAAACATATCTCATACCGTTGCAAGTACCTTATTGCTTGAAGCTAGCTGTAATAAAATGAAACATATGTCACAGGAATCAAGAGGTTAAGGATCGGTTCACAAACACCTAAAAATCTTCTAAGCCACAGCTGGGACTGAACCCACGACACCACGGTCCCTTTGCCATGTCCACTGGGAGGCGTTTTTACGGTGACCATAAAATGTCTCGTTCATCATCATTATGCTAACTCCACCTCCCATACACGTATGGCTGGGCAGATCTGGCGAGGTTTCTATGAAGGGCTTTAACCAGTATTTAAGATAAATTAGTATTGGTAAAGAGAGAGAGAGAGAGAGAGAGAGAGAGAGAGATATTACTCTTTTTTTTTTTTCTATTCTTTTTCAGTGAAAGGTCTGCTCTGACTATGTGGATAGATTGGAGAATGAGACAAACTATGAGAGTGTGTGTTAGTGGGGAGGGAGGATAGGAGAAAGAAACCGAGGATGAGATAGAGGGATGGGGTGGAAATGTATATGAAATGGATGTGAGGTGGAAAGAGGGCAGCCTGATGGCGGAGGACATGGTGACATGGAGGCGATTCGTTTGTGGCCGCCTCTTTCGGAATTAAGATGTCTAAATATAAATAGGTAGGTATACTGGTGGGCGTCTAAATATAAAGAGACAGGTAAAATGACATTTATCTGTCTGGTTGCCTGTCCGTCTGTTATTTGCTAGACACGTAATATCTGCCTATCTCTATATCATCATATGCCTAACCCGAGCATTCCTCCAGGGTAGGACCGTCCCTATCTCAGAAGCAGCACAATAGCAATTTCCAGAGCGTCCTAGCCTACGCACGAGCTCGTGCAGGTAGGTGTGTGTGTGTGTGTGTGTGTGTGTGTATGTGTGTGTGTGTGTGTGTGTGTGTGTGTGTGTGTGTGTGTGTGTGTGTGTGTGTGTGTGTGTGTGTGTGTGTGTGTGTGTGAGAGAGAGAGAGAGAGAGAGAGAGAGAGAGAGAGAGAGAGAGAGAGAGTGTGCGTACTTGCTTGCGTGTGCTGTGCGAGGCCAGCTGGACTGCGTCGCGAGAATATGTCCTACTTGCCTTAACAACTTTAATTACTGGGGGTAGCATACAGCCTCCCCGCAGAGCCTTGGAACCCTCGTTCTCATGAGCTTAGGGGGTCCAATATATTCTTCCACTTTAACTTGGCCTACATATTCGTGTATTCGTGGCTCATTGCACGTAGCCCAATGGAAGCATAAGTTAATGTTACGGCTCTTCATCCTTTCCTAAGCACTTCATGACTTGCATCATACTGGTGCTAATCTATTGGCTAAGCTCAGCATTCAGGGTGGAAAGATGGTAGTTTTAAGCCAAACTATAGTGAAAAGAGCCTAGATTCTCTTCCTTAAGGGTTCCTCTAGTACCATCAGTATTATTTTATCAGAATAGAAACGTATACAGTCACATGTACGTTGAATGGGAGAGTGTATGTGAGTAAGGCTGAGGGATGGAGACGGTAAGGGGGACAGAGATGATGAGATAGAGGAATAAGGAGAGATACGGGGGTGAGTTTGATGTGAGTGGAGGGAGGACAGACTGACGGTGGAGGACAGGGCGACGTGGAGGTGATTTGTGTGTAGCCACCCGTTTCGCGATTACAGAGTCTGGTGATAAGTAGATGAGCGATAGATAGACAGATAGATAAATAGATAAATAGATCTGCTCTTGGGCTGTTGCGCAGTTTGGAACAGGTTTTAATACAGACTTGCACAGCCTTGGAAGCCATGTAATAGGTGTATATATGCTTTAGACCTTTCAGGAGATCCTGCTTGGAGCTGTAAATGGAAAACACACACACACACACACACACACACACACACACACACACACACACACACACACACACACACACACACACAGTCTGTCTGTCTGTCTCTGTCTGTCTGTCTGTCTGTTTCTCTCTCTCTCTCTCTCTCTCTCTCTCTCTCTCTCTCATTGGCGCCTCAGCACACAGAACACACAGGCACACAGCCAGTCACTTGAAGTTAAACAGGTCACAAAAGTTTGTTGGTGTGTCGTGGTGGTGATATGGTGGTGAGGGGACAGGGGCTGTGGTGATGATGGAGTGAGGGATGGTGATGATAGTAATGGTGAGGGACGGTGATAATAATGGTGAGTGAGCCATGGGTAATGATAGTAGTGGTGAGACGGGTGGTAATGATAGTAATGGTGAGCGAAAGGTGGTGATGGCAGTAATGATGAGTGAGGTAGGGTTGATGATGATCGTAGTTGTGAATAAGGTAAGGGTGGTAATGATAGTAGGGGTGTGAGGCAGGAGTGGTGGTGGCAGTAATGGTGAGTTGGGCTAGGGTGGTGATGATAGTAGTCATGAATAAGGTAGGGGTGGTAGTGACAGTCTTGGTGTGAGGCAGGGGGGTGGTGGTGATAGTATTGGTGTGAGGTAGGGGTAGTGATGACAGTAGTGGTGTGAGGCAGGGGTGGTGGTGATAGTAATGGTGTGAGGCAGGGGTGGTGGTGATAGTAGTGGTGTTAGGTAGGGGTACTGTAATGATGACAGTAGTGGTGTGAGGCAGGTGGGGTGATGATAGGAGTGGTGTGAGGCAGGGGTGGTGATGGTTGTAGTGGTGTGAGGCAGGGGTGTTGATGATAGTAGTGGTGTGAGACAGGGGTGGTGATAGTAGTGGTGTGAAGCAGGGATAGTGATGATAGTAGTGGTGTGAGGCAGGGGTGGTGATAGAAGTGGTGTGAGACAGGGATAGTGATGATAGCAGTGGTATGAGGCAGGGGTAATGCTGATAGCAGTAGTGTGGGGCAGGGATGGTGATGACAAGAGAACATATAATAAATAACGGGACAACTTTCGCCATTGTGATGTTTCTGTTACCCGCCGACCCATTGTAACAAATTTTAACATGCAAGTTATATGGATGGTTTGCCGCAAGCTTTGCAAGAACATCCATGGGCTTTATATCAGCCACACAAATAACGGGAGGAAGCTGATTGTAAGCATTACTAGGACATTTATTAACTAACCAAACCTAATCTAATCCACCTCAATCCAACCCAACGCCAACTAAATTAACTTGGTCTAACATAACCTAATCTGACCTAAACAACCCAGCCTAACACAACCCAACCCGACCTAATCCAGCCTAACTCAACCAACCCGACCCATCCCATCCCATCCCATCCCATCCCATCCCATCCCGACCCAACCCAGCCCAACCCAACCCAGCCTAACTTAACCTAACCTAACAGCCTATTTTAGTGCTTCACCCTAATCTGACTTCACAAGTTACTGTGGTCAAGAAGCAGCGCCGTCATAACTGAATGATATATCGGAAAAAAATTTTTTTTTCTTTCTTTCTTCTCTTTTTCAAGGGCTGAATTGTGTGTCTTTTGAAGTGATTGTAACGGATGGTGTTGGTGAGGACAAATATTGTGTGGAAGTCTGAAAGGACCTAATCCTCAGCGATTTATTTTGCAGACTACTCCACAACATTGTCTTTGCATGGGAGGCTTCATAACACCTCTTCCTTAGCGATTTATTTTGCAGATTACTTCACAATATTCTCTTGGCATGAGAGGCTTCGTAACACCTCATCCTTAGCGATTTATTTTGTAGATTATTCCACGACATTCTTTTGGCATAGTGGGTTTCGTTACACTTCCTCCTTAGCGATTTATTTTGCACTCCACAACATCCTTTTGTTTGTTGTTTTTATCGATTAAATGTTGACCTAGCTTGCGTCAGTAACACAGAAGTAGAAACTGAGGTGGAGTGTGCAAAATAACTTGCTAAATAAGAGGTGATTACGGAGTCTCCAAAGCCACGGATTATAGGTGGCATGGAAGGCTTTATAGCATCTCCTCCTTATTGATTAGTTCTTCACATTACACCTTCATATTCTGTGTTATTGGTGCAGACTATGTCGATATTAAAACAGTATAAAGTACGTACAAGAGAATGTTAAGATGTAATACGCAAAGTAAATCGTTAAGGAAGAGACGCAACGTGATCTTTAGAGTCATGTGTATTAGGGTTCTGTGAACAGCTACTGTCGATAGGTCGATCGGTTTGGTATTGGTCACAGGTTAGGGGGACGCTCTGGAGAGGGTTCGAGCCCCACTAACTGCCGCCGAGTTTGTGGGATGGGTTCCTTCAAGGTAACTCTCGTCCATAGGAAAGAAGCAAACCTATCATACCACTGTCTTCTACTTCCCTTATTTTCTGAATCACCATCAGTGCCTTGTATTTGTCCTACTTTTCTCCTAACCTACATCATACCACTGTCTTCCACTTCCCCTGTTTTCTGTATAACTACTTGTGCTTTGTATTTGTCTTACCCTCCTCCTAACCTACACCATACTACTGTCTTCCACTTCCCCTATTTTCTGTACCATCATCTGTGCCTTTAATTTGTACTATCCTTCTCCTAACCATATCACCGTATACTTATCAGTCTTCATTATCACAGTATGTGTCTTTTATCTGCCATACCCTCATCCTAACCCCCGTACGACTTTCCCTTTTACCGTTTCTCCTGTCTGTAACAAATTTATCAAACATATACAGTCCTGCTATATACCACCACTGCCCTCTGTTTGACTGTAACTTGTATCTGTCCTTTCGTCCTCTTATCCTCTAATGACGTTATTTTAAGGAACTGAGGATCGTTGCACAAGTGAGTTGAGGTACTGAGGTGTGTGAAGGTGATGAGGTGGTGGGTGGGTGCGGGATGCAGGTACGAGTATATTGTATAGACAAAGATCAGGGTAGTAGGTGCGAACGAATTTGCCATTTGAGTGTAGTGAGGTGTGTGTGTGTGTGTGTGTGTGTGTGTGTGTGTGTGTGTGTGTGTGTGTGTGTGTGTGTGTGTGTGTGTGTGTGTGTGTGTGTGTGTGTGTGTGTGTGAATAAGAAACTGATTAAGAAAGACAAAGGAAACTACGTCAGTCATGCATTTTCGCTTTTGTGATAAGACGGGGCAGAGAGAAAGCGAAAACCCTCCCACAAAACTAAAGAGTGAGCAGGAATGAAGTGAGCGAGTGTTTGAGAGTCTGAATCTCGAGGGAGTTAAGAAGTGAGAGAAGGCGTCTGGTATCTGTTCATGTGTATGTGTGTGTGTGTGTGTGTGTGTGTGTGTGAGAGAGAGAGAGAGAGAGAGAGAGAGAGAGAGAGAGAGATGTAGGTATATATAACGATATATGTTGGTAGTAGGTGTGTATGAAGTATGTATGTTCTGATATGTGGTGTGTGTGTGTGTGTGTGTGTGTGTGTGTGTGTGTGTGTGTGTGTGTGTGATGTAGGTAGATGATTATAACAGTATATATATGGTGTGGGTAGTAAGTGTGTACGAAATGTGTGATGTATGATCTCATTGTGTGTGTGTGTGTGTGTGTGTGTGTGTATCACGGGAGGAGTGGATACCTCAATGCGACCTTCGAATGGACTTTAAGCGTTTTTGTATTCATTTGCATATTCTGACAAGCGTGAAAATTCTCGGGGTGAGCTTTTGGATCGCAGCCCCTGCTCCTTGGTGATTTATTTTTCATTATATTGTATGTCATTTCGTTTTAACATCAACGCGGTTTGCATTAGTATTATGCAAGAGGATATTGAGATATAAAATGCAAAATAATCGCCTAGGAAGAGGTGTTACGAAATCTATAAAGCCACGCAGAAGTACATTCGTGAGACAGAATGAGGTCGATGTGGTGGCGGAAGCTGTAGCACTGATAGTGTAATGGTACAGTATGGTAGCAGGAGCAGTGGTGTATGATGGAAGTATTGTGTTAATAGAGACTGTAGAATGGCGGAAGTAGAGGCGGTAGGATGGTGGCAAGTATAATGATAGGTTGGTGAAAATAAAGAGGTGACAAGACAGGGAACGCACGATTATACAGTACATATAAAAGAAAAAGAACACACCATTCATATCATCGCTTTGACTTTAATATCGAGCCGTCTGTACCGAAACATGCTGGGATAATCTCATACAGGACTGGTTGGGTATTGGATGGGGGGAGAGGGAGAGGGGGAGGAGGAGCTAGTGGGGATGGGGGAGGGGATGGGAAAGGGGGGAGTGAGTGGGGAAAGGGGGAGAGAGGGAGGGTAGGGGGAAAGGAGTTGCCAGATGCTGTAGACTCTTACCTTCCCTCTCCCCTACCCGAGCGCACGCACACACACACACACACACACACACACACACACACACACACACACACACACACACACACACACACACACACACACACACACACACACATTTTAATTAAGGTCATCATGATAAATGTATTTCGAAGGTGTGTATAAAGCATATTTTTTTTTTTACCAAGGATATGAATTTTAGTGCGCTAGGAATGTTTTTGTATTCAGGTGGGTGTAACTCATAACAGAACAAGACTTAATAAAAAAAATCGGCTTGTGTGTTTGGGGATATTATACACGAGGGCGAGTGTAGCTGATAATGAACGAGTTGATGAATAGGGTAGGTGAGTGTGTTAATCAGTCTGACAGGCTACACACACACACACACACACACACACACACACACATTTCTGTCTGTCTGTCTGTCTCGCAGGTTATGCAAGCGATGTTATGTCACCATGCGTCAAGGACAACTTACGGGAATTATGGTTACTAACAGAGAGAGAGAGAGAGAGAGAGAGAGAGAGTAATGTGAGAAAATGCAACAATGACAGTGACGGAGCAGAGCGTGAGTCCATGCATAAGTGACCTGAACGTTAGCTTTTTTATGATTTATTCTTGCTCCCTCCAGACCATTTCATGTAGCTTGGGGAAAAAACTTTGATTCCGAGAAGGTTAATAGAGGTTACATATAATATTAATCGTTCAGTGTGAATAATCTCGCACGAGGTGAATAATCTATCTATCCATCTACCTGCCATCTATCCGTCTGTCTGTCCATCCGTCCATCTTTCTATTTATCAGTCTGTCAATCAGTCGGTCTTTCCGTCTATCTTTCTATCTATATAAAGTTGTAAGTCAAAATGTAATAGATGTAGTCAGACTGTTGTCATTGCTGTGGCCCTAGGCTCATATGAAACTTATGGGGACCTAATAAACAGAAAAGTAATAGTAGTAGTAGTAGTAGTAGTAGCAGTAGTAGTAGTACAGTAGAAGTAGTAGTAATATTAGCAGTAGTGGTGATCGTGGTAGTAGTAGTAGTAGTAGTTGTAGTAGTAGAGTAGTAGAAACAATAATAATAATAATAATAATAATAAATAATAATAATAATAATAATAATAATAATAATAATGATAACAATGATAATAATAATAATAATAATGCTTAGACACAACACCTTCCGGGCGACATAACAGGAAGTACTAAGTGAATTGGCTACGTCCGCTATTTAGCTTGTCGAATAATTCTTCCGGAGCTCAACCTCCGACCCCGTCATTACCAGAGGGGTTGAGGCACACACACACACACACACACACACACACACACACACACACACACACACACACACACACACACACACACACAGCAAAACAACTACCCTGGTCTAGCTTCGCGAGCGCGTGTGTAATAATGATAGTGATACTTAAACAACTTCCGCGCGACGTATAGATACTTCTGTGATATTCGTGATGATTTTTAGTGTATTGAGTCCCGTGATGTATGTTAATGGTCTTTTATGCCTGATTCCAGATGATTATTTATTTTTTACATCCCTCCATCCATCCATCATCCAATCCTACATTGCTCCTTTAGGAGCGTAGAAGCCCGGGACTAGGCAAGTTGGTCCTGGCATTTCAGATGAGAGTGACCAGCCTCACTCATCCCAGAGTGGCATTACGTGAGCAGTAAACCCCAACCATCCCTTGGATATAAACCTTCACCGGCTCAATCCGATTGGAGCGCCATAATTACCTACTAAACCACAAAGCGCCAAAGTTTGGTTATATGGTTAGCACCCAGCATAGTAAATGGTTTCCTGGTGTACAGGAAACCATTTGGCTTGTCACTTATTATTTTATTACTGACTCAGGAAAGTTCTGTCGTCCAGAACGGATTAATGAAGGCTGTATCTAACCTCTTCAGTTCGAAAAGACTCTCAGGTTTAATAAAATCGCCTTAAGGAGGAGAGAATTGAACTGAAATTCGTCATGGAAGTGAAAACGTGTATTTTTTTTTTTTTTATAACCAAACCTGAGCCAACGGTAGTTACTTGTACAGTACACAGCAGATTGTAGGTGTGATGTTTTTTACCGAGTAAACATCGTTCACCCCTTCCCGAATTAAGGTGTCTGGCCAGAGATGGATAGATAGATAGATGGATTGACAGACAGACAGGGATAGACTAACAGACCGATAGATAAGGGCATAGATCGACATACCGACAAATTATACAGACAGACAGACAGACAGACAGACAGACAGACAGATAGCTATAGACTGGCAGACAGACATACAAGAAAATGGATAAATAGATAGATAGAGTACAGTATAGCGAACAGTCTATTCAGATAATAGAAACCCACAAATGCAAACCAAGGATTAACGCTGCGCTGTTCAGAATTAGTCCACAGAGCACGTCCCTAGCCGTGCCTGGGGTGAACCATTAAGTAGAAGTTGCAGTATGTATGCCAGGTTTGGTGTGGTGTGGTGGAGTGGTGTGGTTCGGTGTGGTAGAGTAGTAGCAGTAGTTTGATTTGATGAGAGTGCGATGTGATTTAGTGGAGGTTTGACATGGTAGTATTGTGTGGTGGTGGTGATGTGTTATGGTGTGTTGTGTTGCAATATGTGTGGTATGTTATGGTGTGGTGTGATGATGGTGCCCGTGATTGTGTGGTAGTGATAGTCATGATGTGGCTGGGACGATGGTGGTGGTGTTAGTAGTGTGGTGTGATTGGGATGATGATGGTGATAGTAGTGTGGTGAGGTGTGGTGTTGTGTGGTGTGTTGGTGCAATGTGGTGTGTGGTGCAGTGTGTGTTGTATAGTAAGGAAGGTGTCGTTTCTTGTGGTGTGGTGTGTGTGAAAGAGATGTTTACTGTGGTGTAGCAGGGATGGTGTCGTTTCCTGTGGTGTGGCGCGGTGTGGTGGTGGTCGTAGTCGTGTTTTTTTTTTTTTTTGTCGAATAAAACGCCCTTCTGGCCTTGCTTCCCAGAACTGGTTAAAACAAGGTGGGGTGCAGACGGGTAAGTAGGATGGCGGGAGGACTTTGCTTCATTACCCTCAAAATTTTGGTGCTAATCCCCTCACAAGCATCAGGGCGCGCGCGCGCGCACACACACACACACACACACACACACACACACACACACACACACACACACACACACACACACACACACACACACACACACACACACACACACACACAGTATACCTGGCACTACACTTAATGTCCTCAGAAATCTTCATGCTGATTGCTTCTCATACCGCTACGTCACAACACACACACACACACACACACACACACACACACACACACACACACACACACACACACACACACACACACAGAGAGAGAGAGAGAGAGAGAGAGAGAGAGAGAGAGAAGGGTATTGTGTGTGGGGGGAGGGGGGGACTTGGTCCTGAAAGGGCAGATGGGCCTGGAGGTTCTCTTTTCGAGGCCACCCTTCGCAAGATGCAGTATCAGGCAACATGTGCATTCATACATACATACATACATACATACATAGGATGATAAACACGGAAGTAGATAGGTTTTGTGTGTGTGTGTGTGTGTGTGTGTGTGTGTGTGTGTGTGTGTGTGTGTGTGTTATGGAGAAGGATGGTAGAGGAACCTAAAAAACAAGACGCGGTGCCAAGGCACAGCAAACCCGTCCCCAACCCACCTGACATTGACCCCCCTACCGCTAACTGGGGCGTGACCCCCCCTGATGTAATGGGGCATGTTATAGGATGCAGATTTGAAAGATGCGCCATTAGGTTTTGGTTTCATGTCGATATGACGAATTTGAAAGGCGTTATGGCTAATAGAAACGATTTTTTAAATCGTATCTTTTTTGTTTTTTACGTTTTTTGGGCCTACAGCCTAGGCCTTGGTCCAGTTTGGCCGAAAATTTATTCAGGTGATCAGAAGGTCATAGCCCATCAACCCTGTAATTTTTGTCAAAAAATGCACAAGTAATTTTCGAGTAAAGTTATTGACAGACAGACAGATATACAGACAAACAAACAGACAAACCGAGTGAAAGCACTACCCGTCCCCGAGCCCCTCCGGGGTGGGGACGAGTAAAGATGGTTAAGAAGTTATAGGTGGTTGAGTAAATAGACATAAGTAGATGTAAAGATAGACAAATAAGCAAAGCTAAGCTAAATAAATAGATGTGTAGTAAGTTAGGGTAGGTCTCAGTTATGTGTTGCTGTAAGAAAGGGTTTGGTAGGGTAAAGGAATATATCATAGTGCAGTACTCACCGAGGCGCTGGTCCCACTCCGTCTCCCTGAAGGGGCTCTCCTGCACACGATGTGACATGGTTCCTCCTTATGCACTAACTACCACCACTCACTAACAATCACTTCACTTTATATATTCAGGCTATGTGTGTATCTTCGTTGCACGACACCACGATATTATCCTTGGAGTTGATATTTTTTTTTTCTTTCTCCACACTTCTCTCAGCCCCTCCTCACATACCGTCTGACGTCGTGACCTGTATAGAGAGAGAACAGTTGGTTAGAGATTTGTGTTTACTTTCTGTTTCAAGACGCCGCGATTTTTTTTCTCTGTTTTTCTGTCAGTCCTCCTCACATACTGTTTGGCGTCGAGATGTGTGTAGTGAGAGAACACGTGGTTAGAACTGTGCGTTTATTTTCAGTTCCACGATGCCACGATTATTTTCCTAGAGTTTATTTTTTCTACACTCATCTTTCATTCCCTTCTCACATACCTTCGGGAGTCGTGACCTGTGCTGGGAAAGATCACTTGGTTAGAATCACCCAGGTGAGGTCTCCAGTTTATATCCTAATAGGGTTGGCTTCATTAGATTCTGTCCCCCCCAAAAAAAAAAATAAATAAATAAAAAAATAAATAAATAAATAACAACTTCAGATAAGGGCAGGTGTGTCCTGTGTATCACATAATAATTCAAATTCCACAACAAACCATAATAGAGAGATAAGGGTATACGAAACGTACACTCACAGTACACAAGTCAGGATTTCATCTTGCTTAGTTTCACTGTGTTTTCAATACAGAAACACCTCGAAATAGCATGGAATTTAGAGTTGAAACGCTTCGAGAACTGAGATTTTCACTCATGTTAGACGGAAATTTACGCTCAGAAGAGTTCATGTGTCTGAGTGTTAATATCACAGTGTACAGACTTCCTAGTGGGGCAGAGTTGGTGAGGTCCTCCCGAGAGACAGCGTGGCAGAGGAGTGAGCTAGGTGGCGGTGGTGGAACTCGAGCCCAGTCCTGCCTCACCACGTACCTTCTCCCTCCACACACACACACACACACACACACACACACACTCTCTCTCTCTCTCTCTCTCAAACATACGTGAACTGCATATTAAGTGGTTCATCCCTCAGTGTCTCTGCTCGACATAATCTTAGGAAAAACACTCCAGTCGAGTTGGAGATGGCGATGTGTTGCAGCTCGGGTCATTGTGTGAATTTTTGCCCAGGAACTGAAATCTGTGGCGACCGCGTTTACTCAGGGATAAACTTAATAGCAGTCCGCCCCCCCCCCCTCTCCCAGTCGTTCCCAGACTGTAGCAAAGTCCGTATGGTGCCAAAATCTCCAACCCCTGATACATGTGGTCGACACAGACGCAGTACACAAAACGATATATACAGTATCTATCTATCTATCTATCTAATCTTATTCACAAAGATTATTAAGGGTGACGATCGTAGTCTAAGTGGCTTTGGAGATCTTTTAACACCTCTTCCTCAGCTGTTTATTCTGCACTCACACCTCAATGTCCTCTTGTATGTAGCTGATGCAACTTTGTCGATAATAAAACTATACAAAAGATATGGTAGAATATGCAAAATAGTGCGATAAGAAAAATGTATTATGCTATCATCAGAGCCACTGGGAGTACCACCCATGAAGTTGGGCATACGATTTTTGTTCTTACTATGTCCAGCTGCCAAACGTTTCATAACCAGACGCTTGAATATAGAAATTAAAAATAGGACAGAGCAAAATGGTTGCTAATAATAATTAAAAGAAGAGGGCAGAGCATTGCTAATCCCATGAATACTGAATATTAAATTTACAGTACGAGATGGCTCTGTCTGGTAGTGCTACTCTTTCGATTTTCTGAGGTCGGGCAATAATACTCTTCTACAAAACACTCCATCATCATCATCATTATCCAAACCCCTTTTTCTCATCTAAGGATGGGGTGAGGTAGAATCCAGAGAGCAAGAAGAAGCCTGAAAGGAGAAACTAACAATGGAAAAATGAATGTCCACTGAAATGGGCTACACTCCGTTCATTCAATCATCCAAGCCCTCGAAATCCTGACATAACACACACTTCATACCGTTCATCAGTTACAGACTTCTTCAGCAATTGAAATTGCGTGATTTCAGTGGCGATGTGCGCGGGTAGATCTACAGAGTCGTAATAAATGGAAAGGAATCAGAATAGAAGAATGTGGAGTGTCGCAAAATTTAGCAGTATATAAAATTCTGTCTATCTATCTATCTATCTATCTTTCTATATATTTATATATATATAATGTATATAAAGAGAGAGAGAGAGAGAGAGAGAGAGAGAGAGAGACTTAAGAAATTGGTAGAATCAAATCCAGGACTGAAGCGAGTCTCTCTCTCTCTCTCTCTCTCTCTCTTTCTCAGTAATTTCCCCTGAGTAGGCGAACCATGAAGCCTGACGTATCTGCTAAATATACTCTCTCTCTCTCTCTCTCACACACACACACACACACACACACACACACACACACACACACACACACACACACACACACACACACACACACACACACACACACACACACACACACACAGTGTGCTAATGTATAAGTGTAACAGAGAGAGAGAGAGAGAGAGAGAGAGAGGGGGTGGGGCAGAATTCAGGGAGACAATCGGTAAGGAGAACACTGGCGGAAACTGCATAAAATAAAAGGAAATTAAAATGTCAGAAAATGCATTTCGCCCTTGACAGAAATTGATGTATATATCTAGCAGATTGAAGTTGCCCTTATCCTGCATACCACCATCCATCTTTTGAGGATAGGATAGTTGTTGAAGGACTTTAATATAACCGGGCAGCGTCGCCACCCGGTTAAATCAGTGCCACCATGAGAAGGGGTCCCTCTTCAGCTTTAAATCCTAAGGTACTTTCCCGCAGCTATATCCTGCTCTGCGTTGCTCCCCTCCACATCGACCAGGATTTCCAGTTATCAAGGACTTTGAGCTGTTTTCACGATCAGCAAGTGTCCCTGGAAGTCGTATCAGTAGTTTCAACCCCAGGCTCATCGGGACATGAAACCAGTGGACTGCAGGCTGGAGCTTCCCTCCTCCTGCAGTCCACTATCCTTATTTCAGGGCGATAAAGATGGAGTTGAGGGACGTTTGTATAACCGGGCAGCAAGGCCAGCCAATTATATTGGTGCCACCTGTTGAGGGCGTCCCTCTTCAGCACCGCAGATGTCCCTGTAACAGTTTACCATTATCAGAAATCGTTTTGTTTGTCCTTTTTAACCCCTTCATTCTGGTGTCGTGTTCATTTTATTCTTGCATCCTCCAGGTTAGAGTAAAAAAAGTATAAACGTGCCAGATCTTTACGTCAGTAGGCTATTTGGAGAGAGGTTGTCCAGCTCTTGTTCCCTCCTTAGATGCTTCTCAAGATTCTGTTTTCTCCTTCCTTGTGTGTGGATCCTAACTCACCCCATCTCCTTTGCCTGGAACTAGGGATGAGGTTGAGATGATGATGATGATGATGATGATGATGATGGTGATGTATTCTTTCTCCTCCCATCATCAGGGATCCTACTAGCGTGCTTATCGTAAGCCTTTGCCGGGAGTGAGTGAGTGAGTGAGTTTGCGCGTACGATGTGTTTGTCTATCGTGGCAGGACCAAGGCCACACGCAGCGTTGTTGTCAAGTTTCCACTGCGCAGTGTGGAGGAAGTGGAGGCAGAGGGTGGGAAACTTTTATTTTTCATTTTTGGTCGAGGGGGGGGGGAGAACTACACTCTTTTCACTTTAACTAAGCATAATATTTTCACATTTCCATCTTGAATGCTGGGCTATGCCAAGAGACTAACTCTGGAAAATGATGCTAGTCGCATATGAGTCCAGTGGAAAAGACGCAAGGTTATAGTATTGCCTTACTCTGTCACTGAACTAAGGGAAATAAGCTGCAGGAGGATGAAGATCTCCGCCAAGGTAAAATGAATAAACTGCAATTGTGCATGCGTTAATGCAGGCTATATATGTCCCCTATAAATCGAAAAAGCTGCGTAAAATCGCCTGTTGTCATCTTAATTAATGCAAAAAACAAACAAACAAACCAAGATCACGTTCCAAGCCAACCAAAGTACGATTGTAAGGTGTAACAGGCAAAATAAATCGCTGAACAGGAGGTATTACGAAGCCCATCAAGCCAACGCGAGTACGGTCCAGTTACGGAGACCAATCCCAAGATGGATGGACACGTGTGGTGGGTTATTTATGAGATGGGTGAGGTGGTGTGTCGTAGCAGGAGGGTTCGTTACTGAATAAGGACAGAGGTGCAAGGAGGGCCGTCCGTCTGCCCGTGTCACCCCTCACCGGATGCTGCGATAGACAATAGACAGATAACGCACTGTTTTGATCCACTGACACGGGAAGTTTGAGAATCTGGAGACCTTAATCAGTTTTCTGATAAATAAGGATCCTTATCAGTTGATACTAGAGTTACCTTGTAGCTTAGACCTAATGTGGTTCTGGAGAGGGGTACGTTAATGTTGTGATATGCAGTATGTGTGTGTGTGTGTGTGTGTGTGTGTGTGTGTGTGTGTGTGTAGCGCTCATGGTGATAAGCGGTGGTTATATATGTTGTGGTGGTGGTAATGTTGGTGGTGACCTTGAACACACCTCCCTCCACCTGTCCCACCGCACTTCTCCGTTCCTTCCACCACAACTCCTTCAACCTCTTTCATGCCTCCCTATAGTTTCTCTCTCTCTCTCTCTCTCTCTCTCTCTCTCTCTCTCTCTCTCAAACACACACACACACACACACACACACACACACACACACACACACACAAAACCGCAAGCACACACACACACACACACACACACACACACACACACACACACACACACACACACACACACACACACACACACACACACACACACACAAAAGCCATTAGTACCATGCTCTTTGACATGAGCCACTCATTCATGCCTTTGGATCCCTGCATCACCTCAAAAGTCATAAAAAATCTCATTAGATATAGAACTTTTCTGAACTAACTACATTTTGCAATATTAAAGTGCATTGTTGATGCTCGTTTGAAGGCGCGAAAATATGTAAACAAAAATAGACGGCTGCCCTTCTCCATTCCACAAGGGAGCTCATTTAAAGTTGGTTGCCTTTTACATGACGGAACTGGACGATTTCCACAACCTAAATGCAAGTTGTGGTTGCATGAAACTGAATGAACTTTATTTTTGATGTAGGGAATAGGAACGAGTCTTCTTGGTTACTGATCAAACTCACACTCAAATCTGACTATATTCCACCTTGAACTGAGCTGAAAGGGTTAGGGATCTTTGTCAGGTTAGAAAAAACGCACTACCGTAGTCCTACGTGACGTATTTTCAGTAATAAAAGGATGGAATTGTCATATAGGAAATTGTTGAGGTGTAAGATACAAAATAAATTGTTATGGAATAGGTGCCTATATAAAGCTAATAATCTACCTTCCGTCTAGCGCCCACCTCATTTTCATACACACAAACTTTTTTTTTTCTTTAACTTGGCCTGCAGTTGACATATTTCCATTTTATTACTGAGTTGTCACAACAAATTAACACTGGAATATAATGGTAACATGAGTCACGAGGAATGCTGTGGGTAGGTTATAGAGCCGTAACGTTGTGCTGTATCTATCTGCCCTTGAGCTGCGTGAACTGGCCAGTAAAATGACGAAAATCTGGATCAGTTTATGATGAATAGAGTAGAGTTTACAGTACACCCCTCCATCATTTCCCTCCACCTCTTTCTTGGCCTACTTCTCCCTCGTCATCCAACCACCCCGCTAAATAAAAATATTTGCGCTACTGCACTAAAATACGATTCCAGTTGTATTGTGCTACTTTCCCTTCTCGAAACTCCCAACCCCCCACGGATGTAGAAACTGACACCTTTTGTTATATTCAGGTGTAAAAAGCACCGTAGCGATGTAACGTGGGAGTGTGTAGGAAAATGTGGGGAGTTTTGTACAAGAGGTTAGGGTAGTCATCGTGTGATTGAAGGTATTACTATATTTAGTACATACCTGCCACATCACACACACACACACACACACACACACACACACACACACACACTAGGATCGTATCTTAAAGCGCCTTAAGATCTTGTAACACCTATTCGTTAGAGATTCACGAGTACTATTCTTCACGGCATTCCTCGATATCCTGTTGCGTGTTAGTTATAGAAGCTTCGTTCATATCAATGCACGATATTTAAGGTGTAATGAAAAGAAAAAATCGTTAAGGATGAGTTACCACGAAATCTCCTACTCTACTTTAAATATTTCCCTTACATTTGCACCCCACTTCACCCCAAAGCCCGTCTCCCACAATACAGAGAATTTTGTACCATCCTGTTTCATACCGTGGTTTGCTGCCATTTTAAGCAACAGTTCTCTCACAGTCGTGTTGTTTTTGTTTCTATGAATAGTTGGGCTCCCCTCTCGCTCTCGCTCCTTGTTCTGTGTGTGTGTGTGTGTGTGTGTGTGTGTGTGTGTGTGTGTGTGTGTGTGTGTGTGTGTGTGTGTGTGTGTGTGTGTGTGTGTGTGTGTGTGTGTGTTTAGCTAGGTTTTGTGTTAATGAATGTTTATGGGTATGTACGGATATATTAGTGTGATTTTGGTGTTGACAACGACGACGACGACAACGATGACCATGAATAATAATAATAATGATGATGATGATGATAATAATAATAATAATAATAATAATGACAGTCTATCTATCTACCTACAGCCAGACGCCATTATCCCGTAAACGATAATAATATTAATAAAATAATAATAATAATAATAATAATAATAATAATAATGAGAATAATAATAAATGCGGCGACGATGAAAACACTAGGCGGTACGATGAAAAAAAAAAAAAAAAAAAAAAAAGGCTTTGTTTTGTGTTCACTGAATTTTGGTACATGCGTGTAATGAAAGGCCAGGGATACGAAGCAGGAAGACAGGGTGTAGAAGTGAGAGATAGTAATGCAAATATTTAGGGCATCTGTCACTACCCTAGTCCACCTTAAGCTCCACAAATTGCACTTGGAGTTTCCTGGTTGGATGCATGCAACTAAGGGCTGCCGGATGTTGCATGTACAGTATGTTGCTCGTGTAAATTACCGAGGTCCCAATAATCAACAGTGTAATGATAATCTAAGGAGCTTTACTGTTCAGCCTTTCCTACAAAGTTTCCAGGACAGAGTTACACTGGATGACGTTTGGTCTGTCATCTTCACTATGCGAAATCTCCTAGGCTGAATAAAATAATTTAATAGTAGCCAGAATAGAAAAGCAAAATATGTTATCATATTGAAGGGAGCATGCCCAGTGCTTACGTGTTCAGATGATATAACTATGCCCAGGCAGCAACTAACTTGTGGCTGTCGGCTGGTGGAGTGCCCTTATTCCGTGCCGCAGTGTGTATACTATGAGGCTCAGAGACCGGATCGCTCACCCACTTGTCGAGGTTAATCGCAGTGATGTAGGACAGGAAGTTTGTCATTACGGGTTCTTACAGTATTGCCTTGACGCTCCCGAGAAACTTCAATGCGGGACTTCACACGCATGCTTCTCCGCATATATATATATATATATATATATATATATATATATATATATATATATATATATATATATATATATATATATATATATATATATATTCCCCACGAACTTCTTGACTGAGCCAATCTTTGCCATGTTTTCTCTGCAAATATCTCTATCTCGTCTCTTCACCTCCTGTCTGGTCTTTTTTATAGCTACGCTTACAATCTCTTGGTGTACAGTGAGTCAGTATTTTGCTCCATCGGTTATCCCTTATTCTTGCTACACCGCCCGCCCACCTTCATAACTGTTCTTTTATAAACTTCTATAATGTCTTTGACTTTAGTCTGTTCTCTCACCCAAGCTGACCCTTTCCTCTCTTAAAGATAATCCCAACATTGACCTTTCCATTGCTCTCTGAGAACGGATTAGTTTATTTTCCATCGATTTTGTCAGTTTCCACGTCCAACAACCGTGCGTCATAGCTGGAATTTTTATCATTATACACTTTTCGTTTCATACAAATGGGCAAGCTACTTTTTATAATCTCTCTCTCTCTCTCTCTCTCTCTCTCTCTCTCTAAAAGTTGACATAGTACTATAGTAAGCTAACTTTGCACCTGACTACGACATTTCGTCTGGCCCGCCAATAATACAGAATCTCTCTCTCTCTCTCTCTACGATATGTATGTATGTATGTGTGTGTATATATATATATATATATATATATATATATATATATACGCATATATCTGTGTCTGTCTATCTATCTATCTATCTATCTGTCTATCTACCTACTTAAGTGTGTGAACTTGGTAGCGGTGTTGTCATCCATTGTCTTGAAGCCACAACGTGACATTTTAACCACGAGAGGAAGAGTAAGGATTAGGTCACTTCACCGAATGCTGGAGAGAGAGAGAGAGAGAGAGAGAGAGAGACTAAATATGAGAATAACTGTCAGTGTATGAGCGTGTCTGTATGGTAGATTAGGTATGAGAGAGAGCATATAATTTGAGTTTGTATGTGTGAGCGAATTATTTTGTGAGACTACCAATATTTTTATTTATATCTATTTCTGTCTCTGTAGAAAGCGTAAGCACACACACACACACACACACACACACACACACACACACACACACACACACACACACACACACACACACACACACACACACACACACACACACACACACACACACACACACACACACACACACACACACACACACACACACACACACACACACACACACACACACACACACACACACACACACACACACACACACACACACACACACACACACACACACACACACACACACACACACACACACACACACACACACACACACACACACACACACACACACACACACACACACACACACACACACACACACACACACACACACACACACACACACTGACTTATCAAAAGGCTAACAATTGAGTGAAAAGCAACACTCAACATAGAGGCAATCCACTTCACTTTCACCCCAGTAAAGGACAATATCACTTCCCTTCCTACTACTCTCACCCACTGTGTCACCTCCAACGACTCTTGGGTCAAGATCACCACTATTTCTCTGTACTAAGAAGTCAGGTTGTGGCGCCCGTACGTCGCCCACATATGGATTTAGGCAGTTCTCGTTATCGTTGTTCCCAAATATATTGTAAATAAACTGGACATATTTCATAAATAATTACACTACCGCTCTTCAACACACACACACACACACACACACACACACACACACACACACACACACACACACACACACATACACACAGCTTGCCGGCTCAGTGGTAACGCTCTCGCTTAGTATCTTCTAAGACGGGGGTTCGCGCCTTGCACATGATGCTAAACGTTCCACTGACGAAGCGGGTGGGTTCTGTCCCCCTTGAGCAAGGGGATGGGTGTGTACGTGTGTAAAGGCCAAGGCTTTACCCTTAGATCGAACTGTATGAGCTCTCAGCTCTCTTCCGGGAGGGTAAAAAGCCGATAATACAACCATCACGTGATCCTGACGGACCCGATGAATTACATGCACACAAAACAGAGAGAGAGAGAGAGAGAGAGAGAGAGTAACCTCCTTATATCCTCTCCTTATCATTCCCAACAGTCCCTAACCCTCTTTTCCCCAAACTAACCAGACCTCTGTGCCCTCGTCATATATTTTTTCCTTTCATACCATCCATCCCTCTCTCTTTATCTCTCTGCACTGCACAAATTCCCTCCCTACCTCTTTTTGATCATTCTCTCCCTGGCGTCCCCAACTTTTTCCTCCTTTCTCCCCGTAACTCCCTTTTTTCCTATATTTCTTCCCTATTTTCATGTGTCTCTTCCCTGCACCTTCTCACCTCTCTTAACTTCCCTCCCCATGTCCCTCCACTGCAATAAATTTCCTCCCCTTCTCTCTCCCTTCCCTCATTACCTCCCTTACTTTCCTCCATACCTCCCTCCCTCCTCACTAACGTATCGCAGTGGTGTGTGAGAGCTCTGAGTAACACACATCCCCCGTCTCGACTCCATCTATTTCTGTACGAAAGCCACGAGGCACACGACACGCACACCATCCCATATGTCAAGTGGTATGGTGAGCCCAGATCTTGATAAGCAATGGCTAAATGTTTCTTGGGTCCATCTGTTTATCTTCAGTTTTATGGCTTTGTGTCTAGTTGTCTGTCTGTCAGTTTGTCTCGACCTAATATGTATGGTAATATGTATGTATGTATGTAAGAATTGATGGATGATTGTCTTTATTTGCATTATTTTTAATCTACTTGTGTATAATGCATATAGGTATTCATGTATATATGTATGTATCTGTCAGTCTTCTGTAACATTTTGTCTGTTTAATCAGTTGTCAGGCGCCATATAATATATTTTTTTATCTGGTGTGACCCGGGCCCTTGTATCCATATCTGGGCTGCCACACCGTTGCCTGTGTTGTCCGTCTGTTATCCATTCTACGAAAAACTCGGCTTGCCGATAATCATGTGGCATCTTAAGTGTTTTTTTTTTTTTTTTAAGTAATATTCAGCCTTCTTTTCGGCAGACTTAAATCTTCGTCATTATTGTGTTAAACAATGTTTCGTATATATGCTAAAACCCATCCACGCTATGGTGCAACGATGGAGCACGATGTGCCAGTACAAGCTATTTATTGCAATACTAACACTGTACAGTAAAGTAGGCTAGACAACTTTCTTATGACTACCTTGCAGTAGTAATGACAGCACTGTGGTAGAATGAATTCCCTGCCTGCCTCTGGGAAAAATGTACGAGTAAATTATTTAAAAAAAAAGTTTAATATTAACTTTTTAGGAGTGTCAGTGATGGTAACTGACGGATACCCGTAAATGAGTTAGCACTCGAGAAGTTAATAGTCCTCTGCGTCAGTGTTGTAATGTATGCAGCTATCATCCGTTCTGATCGATAATTAATGGTCGTGCTTGATGGAAAGAATGGAGTTTCTGAGATAGCTCAGTCGGAATATCAACAATTCTTTCACATTAAATTGATGGAGATTTTCATGTACTTTCACGTAGCTCAGTGGCTGAGTAATGCAGTATTATGGCTCCACATCTTTTACATATCACTGCTTTGTAACTATTAGTCCCGTGGTCTTTAAAGGTCCTCGTAAAGTAAAATGCTTTGTGGTTGGTTGATAAATAATAAAAGGGAGGGGGAGAAATCATCGTACTGAAAGAATTAATCATGTCACCCCACGAATCCTTTCCTTATACAGTCTTCATTCTCTCCCACGCATCTCGTCTGTGGTCGTGTTAGTTTTTTTTTTAATTTTTTTTTTACAACTGATTAGCTGTGCGAGTGAGTGTGCAGGAAATGACGTCATGATTCAAGGAGAGGGTAGCGGAGCGAGTGTGACGTCACCTCGCCTCCACACTGAAAGTGACCGCACCATCTTCACTAGAATTTGTGGTATACATCGCTCTCCTAGAATGCCATTGCGGTTGTGGCAAAATTAGATCTGAGGCAAGCCCTTGTCTTTGAAAGTACGTACGCATCCTGTGTAGTTCGGTGCTGTGGTTTTGAGTGCATTTCGATGTAATCTGGAATAGCTACTGCATCTTCTTTTGTATCCGTTTCTTACACATGTACTAGTTTAGATCTTAAACATAACTGTAGTCCATTCATATTTCCTTAGTCGAGATTTTGGTCCTTTTGCCGTTTATTACGGGTAACAAAATGGCAAAATGGTACTACCATATATCCTTTCCATGACACTGCGAGTATTTCTTTGTTAGCACCGTATCAAAGTGCTGATCTCTTCTTAATGTTCAAGATTCAAGGTGGGCAGGTGGCCAACTTGGATCAGGTTGAAATGAAGAGAGTACAGTATACCCAACTGATCATTATCATTTTCACCCCATCAGTTTCATGCATTAAAGTTGCATAAGGAGATTTGCCTCTGTAGAGTACAATTTCGTAATGTCTATGGGTATACGGATAAGAGGAAAAAGGAAGCCTTAGATAAAAACTTTCCTCCTGTGCTATAGGATTTGGGAGGTTGCTTACTACACACGTGGTGGGCGATGGAATCGCCATATCCTTACGTCATTTACGAAGAGGGGAAGGAATTCTAAACCTCAAGCTTCTCCTTTGATCGCCTTTTATGACACATAGAGAATTGGTGGTTATTTTCTGTACCTAGCAAATAGCCTCTTTAAAACCCAGTGGGACACCTGGTGTCTTATTCTTGTGTAATCATGTATGTTATTCACGTATGTAGTTTATTGTTCAAGGGAAGTACATTTGTAGCTCATATTATTCGAGGATACTTGGAAGTATAGGGAAGAGCAACTGATGCGATACTGGGTAAAAGTCTCCAAGATGTGTACGTGAGGGAGGACAAGAAAGACAGCAAGAAGAAGAAAAGGGAAGGGGAGAGTGTATGGATGAGAAAGAGAGCAAGAAGAAGAAGAAGAAGAAGAAGAGGGTGAGGGAAAGTACGAAGACGTACAAAGGAAAGCAAACAGCTACAGACCTTATGGTCCTTTCGAGGCTGCTTGTTACAGAGTAGACTATGACTGCGAGATCTAATTCTACATGCTGAAGGATAAAGATAGTAAAGCAAGAAGGATCCCCCCGCCTCCAAACCCTCCAGTTAAAACTGGCAGGAAAAAGTGAGAAAACCCACCTTGCAGCCTGGAAAAACTGACATGGAAATTTCATTGGAAGGACTGAAAAAGAAAAGTTGCATTCTGTAACACTTTATCTGTAAGCTACCAGCCTGAATAACCTGAAAGAGGAAGTATTAAAGTAAAATTAATAATCAAATAATAAATAACTAAGGCACGACATTAAGTATGGGTACGTTGAGTTAACTGGGCTTCTGTACACACACTGTATGGATGAGAAGGAGAGCAAGAAGAAGAGGGATGGGAGAGTTTGAATATGAAAGAACAAGAAGAGTGGGAGGGAGAGATTTATGGAACCAGGGATGACTTGTGCTTTTATAAGTAACTTAATTTTACCCACAACTCCGCAGCCAAACTCACATCAGCCGCTCCCCCACATTACACTTTGTACTGATAGGGCACTGGAGGTTTCGTAGCACTTCCTCCTACGCATTTTATTCTGTACTGTACATAACACCTCGGTATCCTCTGATATATTATTGGTGCAAACTCTATAATATAAATATATAAATAACATACGTGGGAATGTTGAAGTGTGGTAATAATCCGCAAAGTAAAAAGTGCTACTAAACTTCCTGTGTCATCTAGAATACGACCCTCTCGTTGGCATGCAAGACATCGTAGCACTTCTCTGTCGGACATTATTTTCATGTAGCTTAGTAGCAGAAAATGACAATGCTACGGCTCTGCATCCTTTTCATAGAACTGCTTCATGACCAGCATCATATTTTAGCGTTAATCTGTTGTTAAAACTCATCATTCAAATGAGAGAGAGGGCAGTTATAGGCCAAATGAAAGTAGCAGTAGTAGGAACTATAGCAGTAATTGTAGTAGTAATTGTAATAGCAATTGTAGTAATTGTATTAGTACTTATAATAGTAACTGTAGTACTTCTAGCTGTAATTGCTGCGGCAATTGTAGTAGTAATGTAGTAATAATTGTAGTAGTAATTGTAATAGTAACTGTAGTACTAAATGTGGTAGTAACTGTAGTATTAGTAACTGTAGTAGTAACTGTAGCTTCAGTTTCATCTGTAATGTAAATCAAGTGGACTGCTGGCTCATACTGACTTTCTTCGGCAGTCCTCCTTTTGGGGGATAAGGAGGGAAGTGAGGGACACTAGTATACCTGGGTAGTGAATATCCTCTAGTTACAACGGTGCCACCAGGAGAAGGCATCCATCTCCAGCCAAATGAAAGTATAATGAGTATACAACAGGCCTCCCTTAAGTTGCATAAAATCGTCTGCAACAGCAAGAATAAAGTAAGAAAAAAAGTAACCGGATTAAAGGGGAAATGATTAAGTAACTCTTATTCTAAGTGGCAGTGGAGGCTTCATAACACCTGTTCTGCAGTTATTTATTTTCCATGTTGCACCCTAGCATTTTTTTGTGGTACTTGTGTTATTTTAATATCGACATATTCTCTCTTGATAACACACCAGAGGATGTTTGGGTATGATATACAGAATAAATCGCTAAGGAATACGTTTTACGAAATCTCCAAAGTAGCATATAGAGCGACCCATCGTCGAAGGGTTAACGTATGGTAAATTCTCGCACCTAAAATAATTCATAAATTTGTTGGAGCGTTTAAGTTACTCATAGTAATGAGAGGTGGGAGATGTGGGGCTCAGAAGAGGGAGGGGGAAAGAAGGGGGGTTGAGGCGTACGTTAGGAGGGAGATTCTGGTTGCAGGAGGGAGGGAGGGAGGGAGGGACGAGGAGGGAGAATGGATATGCAAGGTGCGGTCTGAGAGGAAAGGAGAGTGTTAAGGGAGGAGAGGAGGAAATGAATGGGAAGGAGGAGGGGAGAAGAGCAAAGGAGTAGAGAGAGTACACAGGAGTACATAGGAAGTACAATAAGAAGAGGCCTGTTGGCTCATGATGAGGTTATCTGTTGGAAAAAAGGCTAATTCTACTAACATCTGACAAACGTGTAAGAGAAAAGGATAGAAAAGAGACCATGGCTCTGCCCCACCTACAACATCATCCGGTTAAGGTAGGAAAAAGAAACGAAAACCCGCTTGTTAGAAAGAACATTCATGGAAATTTTTATATGAAAAACAGAAGAGAGACAACTGTGCACTATATAATCCCTAGTCTACGGGTATCTAAGAGAGAGAGAGAGAGAGAGAGAGAGAGAGAGAGAGAGAGAGAGAGAGAGAGAGAGAGAGAGAGAGAGAGAGAAGAGGAAGAGAGTGGTGGAAGGAAAGCTTGAGGGAAAGGATGTGGAGAGGAAGGAGATAGGAATGGATGGTAGGGTACGGTAGGAGTAAAGGAGAGGGGAAAAGCGAGAGAAAGAGAGGCTAGGAGGAAAGGGAAAGGGAGGGGAGGGAGGAAAAGCAAAGAATAGGAGGGGAGGGATGGGAAGCAGAGAAGAGGAGGGGAGGGATGGGAAGCAAAGAAGAAGAGGGGAGGGGAGGGAAGGTATGGGAAGCAAAGAAGGGGAGAGGAGGGGATATGAGGGGAGGAATGGGAAGCAAAGAAGAGGAGGGGAGGGGAGCCAAGAAGAGGAGAGAAACAATGAGATGCGAAGGGGGTTAAGGAAGAGGAGGAAGTGAGGAGAGTTTGGAGTGTGTGGAGATGGCAGGGTACAGTTCGAGGAAAGGTGAGTGTAGGGGAAGGAAAACAGGGTGCTGGGAGGAGGGGTGAAGGTAAGAAGGATGACTATTCACCAGCACTATACTCTTCACTTTAGCTTCCCCCCAAAATCCTGTATGTCCATCCTGAATGCTGAGTTGTA
This sequence comes from Coenobita brevimanus, assembly GCF_032717465.1. Classification (NCBI taxonomy): domain Eukaryota; kingdom Metazoa; phylum Arthropoda; class Malacostraca; order Decapoda; family Coenobitidae; genus Coenobita; species Coenobita brevimanus. The sequence continues at coordinate 75,272,628 of NC_136976.1, forward strand.
ACAGTGGATGTAAGCGTAGATGTACAACCGTGGTATTATCTTTTTCTGCTACAGAGCTACGAGAATTAAGCTGCAGAAGAACGAAAATCTGAGTAAGGCTATTAAGAATTAACAATAGTATTGCCGTACTTACCCATAACTCTTTCTCTCACTCTTTCTTCTACTCTTTCAACTCTTCCTCTCACACTGGCCTTAACACAGAGTTCTCTCTCTCTCTCTCTCTCTCTCTCTCTCTCTCTCTCTCTCTCTCTCTCTCTCTCTCTCTCTCTCTCTCTCTCTCTCTCTCTCTCCAGTATACTGTATCTGTCAGTCTGTTTGTGTACAGTATTGATTCACACCAACAAAATCGTCCGGTATCAACCTGGAAAAGGTACCTAAACCTTCTGCCCTCCCCCCCCAAAAAAAAAGTAAAGATAGAATAGGTCCGAATTGCACCTCCAGAGTAGTCTTTATATTACGCAACTCAGCCCTCATTACTTGTAGGGATAGCGCAGCGTTACCTGTGACTCTGCATATTTTTTTCTTTTCCCATAACCTCTTCATGCTTTAGATCGTATTGAGTACACCGTTGAGGAAGAAATCTCCAAAGCAATTTGAAATACGAACCGGTTCCGTATATTGTTTCGTAACCCCCTTTCTTTAGCGGTTTGTTCTGCATCT